>NW_021635028.1:0-88398 GCF_004799145.2 Neltuma alba | reverse complement strand
GGGTCAAACCTTTCTCTCTAATGGTTGACTTTTGTCCCTAACTATCAATTCTTTCCATAATTAAACCTCTAACTTCGCTTACTAATTAAACAAACCATATAGTGATTTCAGAGCATACTTCAACATATAGTTGCATAAAGTAGTCATGTAGGATCATCACAGATAATAATTACATTCTTCCTCAAAAAATGCATGAAAGGATTAGATCATAAAGTGCCATTATAATTATAATTCCTTCATACATTGACCATTTCCTTGCCCTTTCCTTTTGATGTTGAAGGCCCTAAGTTTTGTTAAACATGGGGGTAAGATTCATAGGGATCTTAGTAGCATAGCATGATATTCACAAGATCAACTGAGCAAAGCATTTTATGCTAAATAAACTTGCTAATACATACTCTCACTAAATACATAAGCCATGGAAAGAACATAACATACTCTCATTAATTATAGGGATTGGATTTTCTTTCCAAAACTCAATCAAAACCAATCAAATCCTATCCTTTCAAGTGTTTAATCTATGTTTCAAACCTTTGATTAATTCCTTTAAAATTTTCAAAAATTTAGGCGGCATTTCTCCTTAGAAAATGGCCATCCAAATCAACATAAATTGATATAAACACAGCCCACAATTAATCACAAAAGGCTTAGAAGCTTACCTTAGTGATTCTTTGATCTTAGGTAGACTTTCTCTCTCTAGAAGTAGCTCTTTCTCTCTCCAAACTCAAGAGCAACATAATCTCCCTAGTCTTCTGTTCTTGGCCGAATTGTGAGGGGTTGGAGGGCTATTTGTAAGCCAAGCTTTAATCATTTGCCATCCAAATTCATCTTAATTACCATGCTTAGTTGTCAAACTTCCTGTTAAATAAATCTAATTGAAATTGAATTTTTCAAAGTCAAAATTTTCTCCATTCTTGGCTTGACAAGTGGCACTAAATCCTCTCTATTTATAGCTTGACAAGTAGCATTTTTTTAGCTAAATGAAAATCAAGAAGCTTAATACTTTTCTCTCTCCTTTTTTTCCCCTTCTAGAAACTATTTTCTTTTCTCTTCTTTTTATTTAATTATTTTCCCCTATTTTGGGCCAATTAGGCGTGACTCTTGGGCCTATTGGGCTAGAAATTTTTTTCTAAATTTTTCATTTTCCTAGTTATCCTTGAATTACACTAAGTACCAGTATAGTACTAGATGAATTTTTTCTGTATCCTATAAATTTTACCATCTCAAAAAATTCATCTCATTATACCATTAACTTTCTCTTAGTGTAGGAAAGTTTCATAATTTTATCAGAATTTAATTCCCTTAGGAATTCTCTAAATTCTATTTTTTCCCCAAAATCGGCTCTTTATCAATGATAATTATGCTTTAAATACTATTAAAGCTAACTTCCTCCTCAAATGAAGTCTCAAATAATTTTATAAATTATTATAATCCTCCAAGATAATTTCCTATATTTTTTCCAAAATCATTGAGGCCTCTAAATATTTTTGATAATTAACTTTTGGTTACTCTTACTCAGTATAACCAAAAATTCCTGTAAATATAGAAAATTCTATATTTTTTTATTTCCCTTATAATATTCCTTTGGACCTCAAATATAGTCTCTTAACTTTTATTCTATTTTTCATAATTTTTTTTTGAGAATTTTAACTTAAATTCTCAATTAAATATTTCTTTAAACGATATTTAAAATATCAGTCTGGCCTTTATCCGGATTTCAAAATTCATACTGGTGCTAGCTATAATTTCCTCTACCTCAACTAGCCCTTGATCTATTTAATTCCTTTCATCTCAGGGTTAAGATTTTCGAGATGTTACATTATCCTAGCACGACCATAATAATTCTAACTACTTTCAGTGATTCGGTAGGCTTCCACTGCTTTACTGAAATGTTTAATTTGCCTTGAGGCTGCATTTTCTCTTAGCTCTAGTCTTAGGCCCCTAATCGTTTTCTTAGTGAACCACTGTTCATCATTCATATGTTGCAGATAGGTAGAGTACCGAGATAACTTAATGTATCTTGCCAAATACTTATCGAAAGGTTCATTTTCCGCTTGCTTTATAGTGAGAAATTCAGCTTCTTCTTATCCCGCATGATTAAGAAAATACTTCTAGAAGAATGGTCCTTAAAAGATTCCCAAGTGATCGGGGTCTCAACAGCTTGAAGGTCTATCTCTGAGTTCTTCCATCACCTATTAGCTTTTTCCTCTAACTTGTAGATTGCCATCTGGCTTTAGTCTCAAATGAGAATCCATCACTCTAAAGATTGTTCTCTAACTGGGTAATCCAGTCTTTGGCTATTTGCATATCTAGTGTGCCCTCAAATGCTGGGGGGATTATGCTTGCAAAAGTGCGTAATCCACTGTTGTAAATTATTTGGTTCCTTTATAGGCCTTGCTTGCTCTACTATCGATTCTTGGGTTAGGGTTGGACTTGTTAGACTATCCTAGGTGCTCCTTGCTCAAGTCGTTGTAACTGTGCTATGGCTACTATTATTGCTGCTGCTATTACAGCCTTTTCTTGTTCCTAACGAGCTTAGGTTGCTCATAACTCTTGTATCATTTTTTGTTGTTCCTCTAATCGGTTCATTATTATTTGAATCGGGTCAACAGGGGGCCTGTTCAGTTCTTTCCCTATTTGTATGTTACGTCTCGTCCTCACTATACTTGTTATTTCTTTTCAACTATAAAAGGAACAACATCATAACATAACCTTTAATTTTTATTTATAACCTTTGTACACATATATAAAACAGCAGCATAGTTTAACCAGTATCACATCTAGTAATTTAGTAAATAGGAGTAAGGATATTCCTAGGCATTTAGGGCCAGAATAATAGGAACAAATAGAAGGATACAATTCCTAAAATTTATGTCGGTATTGGGGTAAAATACATTTTTTCAAAAGTTATGAGCAGCTTATGTAATTTTAGAAATATGTTAGAAATTTCCAAAAATTATGGAACCTAGGAAAAAGTCCCCTGGACACTATATTAATTTTTAAAAGGAAGAATTTTGATGGGAAGTATTTATTTTCTGTTCTAGTCAGTTTTAAAAGCTTGACTAATAAACGAAATTGACCAAAAAGTAATTAGGAAAAAAATATTTTCAAGGCTCAGAAAATGAGAAAAAATAGGGATAATGTACATTGAGAATTATATGATAGTGTATAAGAAATTTTATGCCCAAATTACCCCTAGAAAAATTATAAAGGAATTTAAGTTTGAATTAGGCCAAATTAAGGTCTTTTATTTGGAAAATTCCAAATAAATACTTGTAAGGAAATTAAATCTCAAGAAAATTCACAAGGTTTCTAAGGAATATAAGAGAATAAAGTAGAAGAGAGGCCCTTAAATGCTCATAAATTTCTTAACAGCTTTGCCGAATAAAGAAAACACTATAAAAAGAAAAATAGTTTTTCTTTGTAATTAGTAGAAAATTGAGACGGTGATAAAGGAGGGCATTTTGTGAAGAGGAAAATGAGAAAAATGTGTTACGGATCTGACAAAAATAACTATAGTAGCCAGAATATTGTAATTATAAAATAAGAATTAATCTCAGAGCAAAGTGTACTGATAAAGTGAAAAGCTCTCTCTTATCTTTTACTTGGCCCACAAGTTGCCACTTGTCAAGTTACCAATGGAGAGGATTTAAAGGCCATTTGTCAGCCAAGGGTGGAGAGGATTTTGACTTTGGAAATTGATTTTCATTTGGAATAATTTAACAGTGGAAAAGGGTTCAAGAAGGCATAGGAACTTAACACATCATTATAATAATTTGCTTGATCTTGGATGGCAATTGTATGGACTTGGCCTATAATAGATACTCCCCCCCTCACAAGACCACCATTTTGTCCAACCTTGGGAAAGTTCTTGCTAATTTGATTTTTGAAGTGCAACCAAAGGAAAGCTACTACCTTTGATCAACCAAGCTTGGATCTAAGGTTAGTAGGTTGTTTTATTATGTTTCTTGCTTTGATTCCTTGCTTTGAATGGTTGGAAAATGTTGTTTCCCTAAGAGGGAGGTGCTGGCCAAAATGTTATAGGGTTAGGGGAAGGAGGTTTTGATGTTATACCTAGCTAAAGCACATTGAATAGAGCTTGTTTCAAGTGGTTTGTGTTGATATGTGAAAGATTTCATGTTTTGGTTGTTGATGGTGCTTTTGGCCAATCTGAATTAGTGCCCTAGGATGTGATTTTCATAGTTTTGATGCTTCTATTATGTTTAAAATGAAAATGGTGTAGGGTAAACTTAAAGAACAAGTGTTGGAAATATTAGAATTAAAGTTGGAATTTTTGGATTTCAAGAACCCCTATTCAGCCAACACTATTTCTTGGGAAAGGAGTTTTCGTTTCATTAATCCAAGTTCATATTTGGATTCTACATGAGAAATTATGTAGGATTGTCCTAAGAGGACAATTCTTAGATTAAAGAAAACAAAGCTCTAAAATTCAAAGAATTAGGGTTAAGGGGTACTTAAGTGTTGCTTTTGAATCTTGTGTGGTTTAAAGTTGTAATGTGGTTGCCCTTTTTTTGCAATGTGATATTTAGGCTTTGATATTTGTGGAACGAAGGAGCAAGAAGAAAGATCAAAGAAGCAATTGGATCAACGTAGTAAGATTTAATTAACTTTTAATATTGACATTGCATTAATTATTAATGCATGGATGATTGCTATTACGTTGTTGAACTATGATGATTGTGATGTGGCTACTCCTTCCATTATATTGCCTTGGGTATTGTATGTCAGAGATTGCCTAATTATGAGAGTTTTATTTCTCTAATAATAGCTAATGTGAAATGCTTAATGATGATGCATGTTTGATGTTATGATTGATTTATCCTGCTATTGGGATTTCAATGAAATCTCATCCCTTTTGAATGTAATTCAATATTCTAGGGGCTGAACCATCCAAGAAGAAGAAGAAAATTCAAAAATGAATCATGTATAAATTATGAAACCACTTGTCTTTTGACAATGTATAACAATGTATGCATAGATGTTGTAACCCTACTAAGATATTGACTGGGAGCTATGTTTTGACTATGTTATTGGATGAATTAAATTCTAAAATTTGGCATGCCATAGTTCACATCTTAAGCTTCAAATCAATAGGTAGAATGTTCAATTTAGGCATCTGTACGATTTATGGTGATTTTTCAAATTTAGGATTTGAAATTTGGAAAAAGTTTTTAACCGATAGAACAATAGTAACTTCCGTACAAATTTGGCACTGTTTCACACCAAATTGGTTCTTGAAATTATTTTTTCAATCCTAAATATGGAAAAAAATTTTAACCGATAGAATAGTAGTAACTTCTGTACAAATCAGGCACTGTTTCACACCAAATTGGTTCTTGAGATTATTTTTTCTTGAAAGAGCATTGAAAGAGCTTTCAATAAGACTTGGAGCTACTTTGTTTCAATTTTTTTAGAATTAATTACAAATTTTTAAAATTGTACAAAAATCTAGAATTATCAAATAAACAGTAAATCCATAATCAGCGTCCTAACTATGTTTTTTTTTTAGCCTAAGGCCATCCAAAGTGGTTGAAATGACATTAAATGAACTCTAAGGTATTAGAGAAGTAAAGTGTAACAACCAATCACAACAGGTCATGTCAAAAGTCGCATAGTTAGTGCAACTATTTAAAACTATCCTAGAAAAGGAAAAGTAGAAATAATAAAGTCTTCTAAGACATCCAGCATCTGTTCAAAGATATATATGTCCATGTTGTCACAAATAGACAGCATGGATTCTTCCCAGATCTATGTATTTGGGAGAGTAGATAACAATACCTTGCCCCATATGTCTGCATCCAGGGTCTGAATTTCCTTATTGATTTTCGTATATAGCAGCCTGACTTGACAAAAAGAAATCAAGGTAGATTGTAGCATACTGATTTTTCTTTCTCTTGATATGCCTACCCATGTACTTGAATTCCTTAATCAGATTATCCACCATATAAACTCTTTGGGTACTGATAATGATTTCTTCTTCGGGGGTAGTATTTTATTTGGGCTTGCCTTATTTTCATTATTTTGAGATCCGGGTACTAGCTGCGAATGTAGTGTCTGCTAAGTACTTGGCACTAGCCATGTACTAGACCTTGCCTAATCCTCCTATAGCTCTATAATTTGATTAGAGTTTACTTGTGGATGAATTTCCTCAATCTCATTGGGGAATTGGTAATATCTTGGTATGGGAGCAGGATCATCAGGATCTTCTATAAGAGAGTGATACCAATCTGGGTACGGTTCCCCAGGCATCCTCTGGTTAATGGTTTCTACAGAGAGATTAGTCTCATAGCATGCAATACTTGCTAGTTTCTGCTCTCTCCTTATAACACAGTAAACCAAACAAATAATATAATTCAAAGCAATACAATGCAACATAATGCTATACAGTACCACACAGTGCACTACTAGCACGTTATTCATCAAACAACAATCAAAACCTTTATCTATAACGATCTTAACACATAATCAGAGCAAACTAAATATTTGCCAGAACCTTTGCTCTGATACTAGAAATGTCATACCTTATTTATAAATCTCATTTTATCTCAATTAGAACCTTTTAGAATCATTCCTTATGGCTTTAAGTTAGAAAAATTTGAACCTTAAACTTTCTTGAATCCAGGTTACTATTCATTGTAACCTTTACAAAGGCCAAATTTTGAAAATTCATAACTAATTCTAGAAAAATCAAAATGAAGTGGTTCTAAGTTTCACTTAAACCTCTTAATCCCTCCTTAAGTGAAAAATACTTGTTGTCTATCCAGGACTCACCAATAAATCCCTGAATTCACACAAAGTGGTATTGTTTATTTCGTAAATTTTTAATTTTTCAGAATTTATGCCTAACTTTGGAAGGACATAACTTTTTGTAGAAAACTCCAAATTTGATGAAGTACCACATTTTTTAAAGCTAAAAATATGACCTATAAGTTTGTCAAGTTTCATCCAAAATCTCATCCAATTGCACAAAATTTCATTAGTCAAACTTTACCCTCAAAAAGTCCACTTTTTATCCTCTTTATGTGCCATTCTTGATTTTTCTCTTCTTTTCTTTTCATATGACCATTCCAATCTCATATCGCATGCCTAAACATGGTTCCTTAATCAAATGCTCACGTGTAAAACATCCTTGATCATTAATACAATATTCCAACCAGTTCACAATAATACATAACAATTCATAATAATTACAAAACGTATACACAAGGTTCAAATAACTTCTATATGATTCCATAACATAATTCCTTCCTGGAAATACCATCTCCTTGCCCTTGGAGACATCACTTGAGGTTCCTATTGATTGTTTATACATTAAGAGGAATAAGATGGTTTAAAACACCTTTTAGACTCATTGGAATAATCAAATCACATTGAAACAAACTCCTACCCTAAGAAATCATGGTGACCAAATAGGGCCATATAAACCCTAACTTCGATTCTTCCAAAACTCAATCCAAACACCTTTTAACCATGTTAATTCAATCTTATATCCAAGGCTTCTATCCTTCCCTAACACATATTCAATTCAGCTGAAATGGACAGCATAACAACCTTAGGTTACAACCTGAATTTCTAACAATAACAAGCTTTAGGCTTAACCAAAATTATGCTCAAACTTACTTCAATTAATCCTTGATCAAAGCTTAATAATTCTTCCACCAATTGCACGGTTTAGGGCTCTCTTTTAAGGTTAAGTTTTTAGTCTAGCAGCACCTCCCCTCTACAATTGTTGCTAAAAATTGGCCAGCAAAATGGCCATGTGTTCCCCTAATTATGCCTCTAATTTTCTGATTTGTTCAAATGTCATGTTTCATGATTTTTTCCAATAATATTTTGACTTAATTTGGGTTTAACACTCCTTAAGTGTTGGGCCACCATTTGAACAAAATTTCTCAGCCCTCTTGGCCCAATATGAACCCAAATCTGTTTTAAAAGGGGAGAAAAAGTGGGGCTTTCTCATAAATATCAATTTTTGACTACAACTCACTATTTGGGCTACTATTTTCAAAAATAGTTTTGGGCCTCCAAAAATTCATTTCTCTCCATCAAATACTCCTTTCTATTATAGGAAAGTCCTCTAACAAATTTTGAAATTTATCTCAACCTCTAACTATTTATTTTGAATTTTCTCTGAAATAGGGTTTGTTGATAAAATTTTGGTAATAAATATTCTAAAATTAAATCCTACACTTCCAGGGTCTGGAATTAATTTTATAAACTCAAATAAATATTTAAATAATTATTTCATATTTTTTCAAAATTATTGAGGCCTCCACATATTTAAAATAATTGTTTCGGTCTAATTTTCCACTATTTTCTCGAAAAACCTTTATGTATAGAAAATTCTATAATAAATTATTTCCATCCTATTTCCACCTCCAAGGCCTCACATGAGGTTTAAAAAACCTTACTTTTAAACCTCATTTTATCTCAATTAGAAGTATTTTGGATTATTTCTTATGGCCTTAAGCTAGAAAAGTTTGAACTTTCAAATTTTCTTAAATTGGGTTACTATTTGTTGTGACCCTAATAAAGGCCAAACTTTAAAAATTCACAATTAATTCTAGAACAATTAAAATGAGATAGTTCTAAGTTCTATGAAAATCTCTTCACATGCTCTTTAAGGAAAAAATACTAATTGGCATCTAGAACTCATCCATTAATCTGAGCTTTCGTTTGAAGTGGTATTGTTCATTTGGTCAATTCTTAATTTTTCAGAATTTATACCCAACTTTAGAAGGGCATAACTTTCTATACAAAACACCAAATTTGATGAAATATCCCTTGCTTTTAAAGCTATAAGTGAGCTCTATAAGCCTGCCAAATTTTAGCTCCAGACTTAACCAATTACACAAAATTTTATTGGTCAAACTTTACCTCTAAAAAATCAACTTTTATCCCTTTTTCAAAGCCATTCTTGGTTATTCTTCTCCTTTCAATCCATATGACCATTTCAAAGGACATAACATATGCTACAACATCATTCCTTGGCCAACTATTCATATGCATATTACTTTGATCATTAATACAATATTCCAACATAATTTACATAATATATAACAATTCATAATAATTACAAACATTAATTCCAGGAGACATTAAACTTAATTATCTCCCAAGTTGATCTCCTTTCCTTTATCCTTGCTTGGTCCTACTCCTAGTTGGTGAATATTTGAATATAAAGAAATAAGATTTCATAGAAATCTCAGTAGCAATGAATCACAATTATCATGCTAATCATGCTATGTAAAAATGTGCTATGCTATCATGAACATAACATCACGATGCACCATATCATGTATATAACATTTGCCATGGAAAGGGGGCAACCATTAAGCCATCATACCATTCCTCATAACATATTCCTAATGCATATTCATCATAGCATTCCATACATAATCACATAATACGCTCAATCACATCATGGCAATATAATCAAATAACACAAACATATTTAAACAAGCAAGAAAGCAATCAAATTATGAGTTCAAAGCTACCTCTTTCATAAGTATATATTTCGGCCTCTTTCAAAACTTTGTGCTTCTCTTTGTTTTCTTATACAATGCCTATCAATCCAAGCATAAATACATTTCAAATTACGAATAATCCAAGCACAAACTTTAATGTTCAACCTTAAATTCAATTAAACACCTTTTTCCTTGATTTTTTGACATAATTATTCCCTCTTTGTTTCGATCAATCTCTTAGGCCATTCCTATACAATTTTTTATATAGAATCTAAATATCAAATCAGATTTTACAAAATCATATTCCTTCCCTTCCATTTTGACATGGCTAAATGGGGTATTATAGCTTTTAAAATTTTTATTTTTGATTCCAATGATTTTAAACACTTTTCCTTAGTATTTCCCTACACAAAATACCTTTTAAACTCATTGGAATCATTAAATCACATTGGAACAATCTCTAGCTTCAAGACTCTGGTCGTTGAATAAGGCTATAAATACCCTAACTTTGATTTTTTTTTTTTTGGAAATTCACTCCAAATATCAGTTAAACATGATAATTTCAACTTATTTTCAAGGCCTCTATCCTTCCCTAAACCATATTCAATCTAACCAAAATTTTATAGGTGGCACCATGGAATTTGTCATGAAATATCAATAAAAACAACCTTTAAATCTCACTACAAAAAAATATGTTAATTCTAGCGGTTAGAGTGTTACATTTCTAGCGGTTTTAACCGCAACAAATCAAATTTGTAGCGGTTAAGGAAACCGCTAGAAAAACAGGTGCAAGAAAAAATTTCTAGCGGTTATCGCAACCGCTACACATCATGGTCAAAACGATAGAAAATTTCTAGCGGTTTCTAACCACTAGAAAATATCTGAAGGAGACACATTCCTAGCGGTATAAAAACCGCTAGAAAAGTTCCCGGAAAAAAATTTCTAGTGGTTTTATAACCGCTAGAAACCTGCAAAACAAAATCCATTTTGCCGGGAATTAAATAATTTCAGTAGCGCGCGAAAATTACTAGCGGTTCTATAACCGCTAGAAATGTTTGCGATAACCGCTAGAAATGTTTGGGAAATTAAATTTTCCCGCCAATTGACTTTTAGGAATGGCGGGGAAAAAATTTTGTAGCGGTTTGAACCGCTAGAAATTTTGGCGCAAAATTTAAATTTGACGAAATATTTCTAGCGGTTCGAACCGCTAGAAATGTTTACCGTGCCAGAAAAAAAAATTTATGGTTTTTCATATTATAATTTTAAAAACCATTAAATAAATTATGTTGAAGAATTTTTGTTAATTTGTATAATTAGTTATATGTTACATTTTATATATTCAAATTTTGTAATAAAAAATATGTAATTAAATTATGAATGTGTCAAAAGAAGTGAATTTAATTTAATAACATAATTTAATTGAATATTTAATAAGATAGTTGAATTGAAGATGATATATTTTGTAATATTGAACCTATAGTATTAGATTGATGAGTATTTGAATCAGGAGGAGGGCATGACAAGTGTGGAGAAGAAAAATCTGAAAGGAAAGGAGAAATAAATATGTTAGTAAATTTTAAATAAAAACAAATAAAAGATACAATGAATTATAAAATAAAATTCACTTACCATAGAGTAAAGAGAAAAAAACCACCATATGAGATAGTAAGAAAAAAAGAGAGAATTATGAAGAAGAATAGGAGAGGAAGGAAAAGAGATGGAGTAAATGAATGTAGAGAAGATATGGTATTTATAGAGATCAGCGACACATTTGTAGCGGTGTTTTTGTAGCGTTTTCTTGCATTTTGTAGCTGTTATTCATTTTCTAGCGTATATATAAGCGCTAGTATTTCGTAGCGGTTATATATGTAGCGGTTATTAACTGCTAGAAATTTAGTATTTTTTATTTTTAAAAATCTGAACGAATTTTAATTTATATATGTATTTTGTAGCGGTTAATAACCGCTACAAATTTACAATTTCGTAAAGTACATTTGTAGCGGTTATTAACCGCTACAAATACATTTTCGTGATAATACATTTGTAGCGGTTATTAACCGCTACAAATTACAATTTCGTGAAAAAAAATTTGTAGCGGTTATGTAACCGCTACAAATGAAATTTTTTTTATTTTTAAAAAAACTGTACGAATTTTAATTTATACATATGTATTTATGGACGAAAATTTTTTTAAATAATTTATTTTGGATGCTGCTATTCTCCATCATCATCTGGCCTGAAAGGACACATTTTAAAAAAATTTGTTAAATTTATATTGTATTTGGAAAAAATTAGTAATTAGTAGTTAATTATTTAAATAATTTAAGAAAAGACGTGTACCTGATAAGTGGCAAATTATCATCTCCTTGAGGAAAGAAGTCTTCAAAATTCGAGGGTTGGAAAGGTTCACTGTCGTAAATAATGTCACCATCACCCATATCGTAAAGATCCCGTGGCTTGAGGTGAACGACCATATTCCAGTCTTTATGTTTCTCGTCCTCGACATAGTAAATTTGGTGTGCCTCAGAAGCAAGGATATATGGCTCATCATCTTCAGATGCCCCCGTATGAATAAGTCTAGAGAAATTGACTGAGGTGATGCCCAAATGGTCAGTAGCGAGTCCCCGTGAAGTTGTCGTATTTGCCCAGGAGCATTTGAACAGTGTCACGGTGAAAAGCTGGTAACTCAACTCAATAATGTCAATTAGCTTTCCATAGTAAGTGACGCCTCCAAAGCGCATATCGCCATCACTACTGCTAGCATAACATCTCGTTCCGAATGTCCCGCAAACTCCAGAGTTTTGTGTGAGCAATCCCTGATCACGTCCAACCGTACAGAACTTGAAGCCGTTGACATTGTACGCGGTAAACCTTCGTGCATGGTCTAACGGACCGAGAGAAAGAGCTTTGAATTCATCTGTGTATGGGCTGTTGTCATTACGTATTCGACGTGTAAACCAACTAGGAAACTCTTTGTGGACTCTTTTATCAATGTCAGCAGAACGCGCACGGCCCCGTAGCTGACGCCTGAGATAACTCCTAAACTCACTATAGTAAAGTGTAATTTGTTAGAAGAGTCAGTAAGAAACAAATATAAAGTGTAAAAGCTAGTGAGCTTATATGATATATATACTTACTGCATGAAGGGTTCAACTTGGCTGCAATTTATCAAAACGTGTCTGTGTGCCTGGAGTTTCTCTGTAGGAGTGAGTCTGAAGAATTCATATCCTCCAATTGGTTTCCCAACAGGAGGAAATAAAGTTGACGTGGAAGGACCAGGAGGAGAATCATCTACGCGACGCGGGCGGTTAAAAGATGTCTCCATGTCATCAAAGTACCTCGAACAGAAAGTTAGGACCTCATCTCCGGAATAACCTTCTGCTATTGACCCCTCAGGCCATGCCTTATTCCTAACATATGATTTTAATTTTCCCAAGTACCTGTAAGTTAAATTGCATTAATAATTACGAGTAAATGAAAGAACAATGTGAAATTTAAAGAGGCGGGAATAAAAGATAATCTAGTACCTCTCTATAGGGTACATCCATCGATAGTGAACTGGGCCAGCAACCTTTGCTTCTCGAACAAGGTGGACAGTCAAGTGAACCATAACAGTAAAGAATGATGGAGGAAATATCATCTCCAAGTGACAAAGTGTAAGAATAATTTTATTTTGCAGCTGATCAAGCTCTTCCGCTACCAAGACCTTCGCACACAACTTCTTGAAAAATGAACATAATTCTACCAAAACCACCGATACATCAGAAGGAAGTGTGTTTTTCAAGGCCAATGGAAGTAACTGTTGCATAAGAACATGAGAGTCATGACTTTTCAACCCAGTAACCTTTCGAGCCTGCAGATCGATACACCTTGAGATGTTGCTAGAATATCCATCTGGTACTTTTATGTTCTTCAACGTCGAGAGGAAGATATCCTTGTTTGCTTTGTCAAGGTGAATTTAGCTGGCTGAAACTTGTCGTTTTCATCAGGCCAAGCCTCTTCACGAATTCCCCAGGCCCGTAAATCTTTTCTAGCTGCGAGATGGTCTTTGGACTTTCCAGCTTCATTGAGCAACGTATATAGCACATTATCGCACACATTTTTTTCAATGTGCATAACATCCAAACTGTGTCGTAGCAAATTAGATTCCCAATAAGGAAGAGTGAAAAATATGCTTCTCTTCCGCCATTGCATAGGTTGCGTATCAGATGTCCCACGAGATCGTCGTCCCAATCGTTCGGGATCCACACTCTTACCAAACTCGACATGAACATCTTCTAACTGCCGCAAAATATCCATACCAGACAAAGTAACAGGAGGATCTCTCTTCTCCTGTTTCCCATCGAAGCGAATCCGTTGCAATCTAAGTCTGTGCTTGGAATCAAGGAACCGTCGATGTCCTATGAAGCACCACTTGCGACTGTGTGGAAGGCGACATGGCACAGAATCAAAATTGCACTCAGGACAGGCCAACCCAGTATGCACATTCCAGCCAGACAAAGTTCCCAAACGGGAAAATCACTTATTGTCCACATCAAGGCTGCACGGAGATTGAATAGTTGCTTGTCATGTGAGTCATATGCCTCAACACCATTCGTCCATAGGTCGATCAATTCGTGTATCAACGGTTGCAGGTATACGTCAATAT
Organism: Neltuma alba; assembly: GCF_004799145.2. Lineage (NCBI taxonomy): Eukaryota > Viridiplantae > Streptophyta > Magnoliopsida > Fabales > Fabaceae > Neltuma > Neltuma alba. The sequence goes on along the minus strand of NW_021635028.1, from coordinate 74,262 downwards.
CATTTCCTGGTGCTTTCTTGCCAGGAATGATCATGGAAAGCAAAAAGGAGCTCTGCTTCATGCACATCCAAGGTGGTAGATTGTATGGAATTAACACCACCGGCCAGATACTGTAACTTGTGCTCATGTTTCCGAAGGGATTAAAACCATCGGTTGCCAATGCAAGACGTACATTTCTAGGATCATTGGCAAAGTCTGGAAATTTCCCATCAAACGCTTTCCACGCCTCCGAGTCTCGTGGGTGCCTTAACCTACCATCTAGGTTTTCCTCAGTCGCGTGCCACCTCATGTGCTGAGCCATTTTTGATGACATATACATTCTTTGCAACTGTGGTTTCAAAGGAAAGTATCTAAGAAAATAATATATTAAAAATTTAAAATACCGAATATTTAAATACTAAATATTGACTCAATTTAAGAAAATTGATGACATAATCAATTGTTTTAAGAATTTCAAATATCGAATATTTTTAGAGACGGAACAAGTAACACGCTGTAATAATTTGTACCTGAGAATTTTGGCCGGTTTCTTCTTTTGCTTCTTGCCCTTCCGTACCGACTTATAGCGTGACGTCTTGCATCTCGTACAAATCTCTTTGTTGGCATCATCTCCCCAGTATAGCATACAGTCGTTTGGGCATGCATCTATCTTCTTATAGTTCAAGCCAAGCTTGTTAATAATCTTTTTTGCTTCGTAAAAAGATGGAGGGAATTCAGCTTGGGGGAAAGCATCTCCCAGTAATTCCAGCAACATAGACATCGCCTTGTCAGTCATACCGCACAAGCATTTGATGTGATACAGCCTCACCAAGAATGACAACTTCGAATACTTTGTACACCAGAATAAAGAGGCTTGTCAGCTTCGGTCATGAGGTCAAAAAATTCCCGAGCAGTTTCGTTTCTTAGAAACTCCGGTTGAGGTCCCTCTACTTCATCTTCGTTGGGATTCGAGCTTTCGTGAACACCAAAAGCATCACGCACAGCATCATTCACGGCATCGGCTTCATCCACTCGAACTCCCATCCGTGAAACTACTGGCACTGACTCAGCACCCATATCTAGCCGTTCCCCATGTAGTTGCCAAAATACGTACTCTCGCGGAAAAGGCTTAAAGATTAAATGTTCCCTAACAATATCTTTGGGATGCCACTTTTTGAAATTACATTTAGGACAGGGACACTGAATCTTACCATTTACGGCAGCATTGGCGAAAGCAAAATCCAAGAAATAGTTTAGACCAGCCAAGTATTGCGGAGTCGACCGGTGCAAGTTGATCCACGACTATCCATCACTAATAATGCTCAAATTTCGTGAAAATATGACACAGAGCTCAAAGAGAAGTTAAAATGGAATTCAGTTGGAGTGCTTCAGCTTATAAAGGAGGCTGGTGGAACGGTCATTTTTTTGTAGCGGTTACAAACCGCTACAAATTTGTAGCGGTTTTAACAGAAATTTTCATTTTCCAGCGGTTATTAACCGCTAGAAATTCTAAATATCGGTTACAAACCGATAGAAATTTCTAGCGGTTTAACGGGAATTTTGTCTCCATCGGTTTTGAATTTTCTAGTGGTTATAAAACCGCTAGAAAATTAGGTCAAGAACCGCTAGAAAAGTAGCAAAATTTGCTAGCGGTTCCCGTAAACCGCTAGAAAATTAGATAATTTTCTAGCGGTTTACAGGAACCGCTAGAAAGTTTCACGATGGTTAAAAATCCAGTTGAATTTTCTAACGGTTTTTGAACCGCTACAAACGATATTATTTTTAAATATTAAATAGAAATACCGCACAATAAATTAATAACATTACAAAAATAAATATTTATTAAATTAATAAATGATTATAGAATTATTTTGATTAATTAACATGTTTAACGTGTTTAATAAATTGTAATGTTGATGTTGTAATAAATAAATAAATAAATATTTCAATATTAATTAGTACTTGACATAAATAAAATTATAGAAATAAATCAATAAAGTAAACAAATAAATATAAAATTTAAATAAATATCTAAATAGTATATAAAACCGTAAAATCAAGATTCTAATAAAATCCCATACAATGAAAGCAAATCATGGGTGGGGGGCAGAAGCAGCATCATCGTGATCATCCTCTGCTGAATCCTCCGGCTGACAGTGGGCAGGCCGCTCAACCTGCTGGGACTGGACTGGCGGATGGGGGGTAGGGGCGGGACTGGTGGCATGTGTAGGTCGGGGATGTCAGGAACCGAGATGTTTGGAGCTATACTGACCACCACATGACACAGAGCCATAGCAGCTGCCAAGAGCTGGTCAAGCTGCGTCTGGAGCTGACGATCACGCTCCTGGAACTGACGATCACGCTCCACGATCCTGGCCTCGAACTCTTGTCTGAGCTCCTCTCGCAATTCCTCTGAAGATGAGGAACCCGGCCGCTTCGCACTCGCATGAGAGCTCCCAGCAGTATATGAAGGGCCAGCGCCACTTGAGCGGGGCAACCTAGTCGGTGTAGGTCCAAGTCCAAGCCCGCTAACTCGACCAGGGTGCTGCGGCCGGCCACGACCCGCTAAAAGTGAGGCGGTGGGATCCAAGGCAGACCCCTGAGACTCACGCAACTCGGAATCGACCTGAGTCATCCGTGCCTACCAAAATTAATATAAAGAAGTTAATTATAATATAATGATATCTACACTGTGATATTATATTAATATTTAATTTATTACTTACCGCTATCTCCTCAACCTCATCCGACGCACGCCCGTCTCGGGGTCTATACACCATCGGCCACATCTCGCCATAAGTGGGCGTGTATCCCCGCTCCTGCTGCGTCTTTTCCCTCTGTAAATGAAATCAAAGAAATAATTAGTTACAAATTAAATACATATACATATTTAATAAATTTATTTCAAGTACTCACAATCTCGTCATAAGTGATCGCAAAGCTCCTGGATCCAGCCCTATGACGTATCGTCTGATGCCTGACGCTCCCAGCATTTCTCCTAGAAAGAGCCTGAAGCAAAATGTAAAAAAATTAAATTAAATGAGTCAAGTCGGATAAAAAATAAAGAAATTATAATTAATACAATATTATCATACCATCTGGTCAGCCGTCATCCTAAAATAGACGTAACTGGACCAGTCTTGGTCCGGGACTCCACCAGGTACATCTGCCAGTATCTCCTGGAGGGGCCTCGTCCCGTCACCTTTCTTCTCCCTCCACAGGTCGGCCCTCCTGTTCTTCCATGCCATCCCAAGCCTCTTGATCGTGTCAGCCCTCAACTCCTCCCCCAGAATAAATTTACTCTATGATTAAAATAATAAATTAACTAAATAACAAATTTTAAACAAATAATTAAGCAATTTCAATAATAAAAAACAAATAATTAGTTTTTAACTAATTTAAGAATATTATAAATAAAATATAAATTAATCAAAAACAAATAATAATTAAACAATTAAGTAATTTAAATGAAAAAATATTTTTACTCAACTAAATTTAAAATTATTATAAGTAATAAATTAATGAAATCAATAACAAATTATTTTCATTTAACTACTTTTAAATAATTTAAATAAAAAATATATATATTCATTTAACTACTTTTAAAAATATTATAAATAACAAACAAATTAAATAAATAAAAAATTATAATCAAACAATTAAATTATTTGAAAACAAAATATATAATCATTTATTTAAATTAAAAAAAATTATAAATAACAATTTTATATTACCTTCATCATTTCCCAGCCTTGCTGCTTCTTGTCTGAGGTGATCTTCTTCCAGTCCTGCACGTAGATGGGGAACAGCGTCCACTGCTGACCAAGGAGGCGCACGTACTTGTTGTACAACTGGCCACCTTTCTTCGTCGGTTGGCCCAACTCATTGAGCGGCACAACCACTCGTCCGCTCGTCATCATAGACAACTCTCTGGCTGTCAGCCTCCGATAGGATCTGTTCCCCTCAGTGTCTGCAAAATTTAATTAAGAAATAAATTATATATCAATAATTAATACAATTTCTATATAAATTAAATACTGATCAAAACTTTAAAAAGTTAAATAAATACTTACCGACAAATTCCACCTCATAACCAGCCTGACGTCTCGGAGCAGGACGCTGCGCAGCCTAGGGATACTCATTCCCCTGATCCTGCTCCTCCTCCTCCTCGTCAGCAGCATCAGCATCAGCATGGGGTTGCTCATCCCCAGTAAAATGAGCCTCCTCAGTCCGCTCAACACCATCCTGCTCCATAAAACTGAGGATATCCTCCTCGCTCAGATCGTAGTCATGAATGCTGGGGAATGGCTCACCAGCATCATGATGAACCTCACTGGGTCCAGCTCTCTCAGGATCAACTGGGTCTTTCCCGTGTCGACGAGTCATCCTAATAACAACAAATAGTAATTATTTATAAATGAAATAAAAAGAAAAATTATTTATAAGCTACAACATAATAAAATAAATAAAATAAAACATAAAATAAAAAGTATTTATCAATAAATTACTATTTTTACCTGAAAATAAGGATCTGCAACTGAATCAGAACTCGAATATGTTTGTGGAGAAAATTCAGCAAAGCTTCGCTTCCAGAACGATTGAAGAAGTGAGAGTGTGGGGGGGTATATATAGACCGAGAATTCCTAGCGGTTCGGTCCAAACCGCTAGAAATTTCTAGCGGTTTTGGGCCGAATCGCTAGGAATTCCCAACGGTCACATGGCCTCGGGAATTGGCTAGCGGTTCGGTCCGAACCGCTAGAAATTTGTAAACTCCTCGGGGAATGAAAAATATTTCTACCGGTTCATGCATCAACCGCTAGAATTTTTTGGTGTCTAGCGGTTTATTGGCCTGAACCGCTAGAAAGTAAACGCTACAAATTTGGCGCCAAGTTCCCGTCAAAGCCCGGGGAATTTTCTAGCTCTAATTTTCTAGCGGTTAGGTGGTAACCGCTAGAAATGTGCGGGCAATGGTCAAACCGTCTGTATTTTGCAGCGTTTTTTATAGAAACCGCTAGAAATATTTGGAATTTCTAGCGGTTTTGTTGAACCGCTAGAAATGTTCCGCTGCTACTTCAACATTTTCTTGTAGTGTCTAACCAAAGTCAAGTTTAGACATACCTTAAGTATCCTAGCTTGAAGCTTGATAATTTTCCTTGGATTTGAAGGGTTTCAAGTGTTGTTTTGAGTTGAGAATTCACTTAGACAGAATTTCCCCTTTTTTGTCAATTTTTGACCAATTTAGTGTAATTAAGGAGTATTTATAGAGCACAAAATCTAACCCCTCTCCATTGTGGCACTATATTTAGCCACCTAAGAGGCCAAGCTGTCACACCTCTCTTTATAACCCATTATATGTCAATTGGAACCAATATAACGTGTTTCGCAGCGTTTCTGAATAAAAAATTTAAAGTTCAGAATTTTACTGTTCATCCTGTTCGTACACTGTTCATCCGAAAATGGGCTAACTTTGAAAATTCATAACTAAATCTAGAAAAATCGAAACGAAGTGGTTCCAATTTTTACACAAATTTGGATAAGAGTTCTGTGGAGGAAAAATAATCATTAGGTCTAATTCCATCCAAAATAATTCCAAGAAATTCATCAAAATATACTGTTCACTTGGTAAATTTTTGAATTTCCAATATTTTTGCCCAACTTTGGAAGGGTATAACTCTTAGCACACAACTCTGTATTTGATGAATTATCACTTGATTTAAAGCTAAAAATGAGATCTATTAGACTGCCAAGTTTCATGCCTAGATTCTCACAATTGCTCATTATTTTATGTGCCACAAGTTTGGCACTTTTTAGGGAATTTCTATCCCATAATTACCCCTTTCTCTTTTTCCACATCCATTCCATAATGTACCATGCATAACTCTAACATTAGGGCATGAGAATAAAGTATAATACACATAATAACATCATCCATAACTAGATACCATCATTACATAAAGTTCAATGATACCTTACACAACATAACATAACAACATTAATTACATATTGCTCCACTATCCCAATACCAATTCCTTGCCTTGATCCATGCTTGGCCCATTTCCTAATTAGTGCATAGAATGACATAGGAAGAATGAGATTTCAAAGAAATCCCAGTAGCATATGAATTATAATTATCATGTAAATCAATGCAAGTTCAATTGTGACATGTTCATGCAATCCAAACCATTCCCAACTCATAGGAATTCATGCCAAATACCAGGCAAGGAGAGGAACATCATATCATCCACATTGACATACCACAAAGCATTTGGCCAAAGCATAACCAATGTCAATTAAACAGTCAAGATCACCACAAAGTTCCTCCAAATCCAAGCAACAACAAATCACAACAAATAAGCAAGATAAACAATCAAATTATAATTCAAAGCTACCTTTGCAAAGCTTGTCCACTTAATTCCTCCAAGGAGCAATGCTTCTCCTTAATTCCTCCTCTTAATTCCTATTAAACCAAGCATAAACATAGGCCATATTAATCACAAAACAACTTAATTCTAACACTTTAACATTAACTTAACAATTCCCCCCTTTTTCTTTGATTTTCAACAAAATGATTCCTCCTTTAGGATCAAACTTCTCATGACCCAATCCTACACAATTTTTCATGAGGAATCCAATGGTACAATCAGATTTTTAAAATTCAAACTCCTTCCCCATGATCCTCACTTGGCCGAATAGGGGGCTATATGCTTCCAAAAAATCTATTTTTGATTCCAATGATTTTAAACATCTTCCAACATTAAATCCCTACACAAAAACATGTTTTAAAACCATTGGAACCATCAAATCAAGCAAACTCAAATTGCTTCTGCATGAACAGTGCGAAACGAAAATGAAGAATCAAAACCCTAACTTGGCTTTCTTCCAAAAATCAATCCATACAACACTTAATCTTGCTTATCCCACTTGATTATTAAGGTCTCTATCCTTCCCTAAGCATCACATATCTCAACTGAAATTTTCAGATTTTTCCAGCATTTTTCCAGCATTTTCCCAAGCAAAATCCTTGTTTAATCAATGTAAAACTTAGGGATATTAATGCTTGGACATACCTTAGTGTTTCCTTGAAGTAGGTTGGATGATTTCTTGCCTAAAACACCTCAAAATTTCATGCAAGTGTGGCTGGATGAACAGTGGCAGAGTTTCCCCTTATGTTTCCCAATTTTCTAATATTTTTCATGTATTTTCAAATGGTATTTATAGAAAAATTCCATCTTCCCTCTCCCTCCTAATTTGCACAAATTGGGACAGCTCAATGGGGTTATGTGGCAGCCATCAAGTGTGAAAAATATTCAGATTGGAACAAGTGGCATTTCTCTAGATTTTTCCACAAAAATATCCCTTAATTTCACATTTTTTTAATAAAATGTTGGAATCTGGAAAGTACACGAAATTGGGCCTTTAATAAGTCCATTTTGGGCCCCATAAATGGTTTGGGTTGGCCCAAAAAGATGGCCTACAAACCAAATCACTATCTCAAACCAATTAGAAACTTTATCGGTTATTATTCACTAGTAACATTTCATAATTTTTCCAGACATCCAAAAATTCCTTTCTCTCCATAATAATTCACCTTTTAATATGAGAATATGATCTGGAAATTGTCATAATTTTTCACCACCTGTAGGTATTTATTTTGAATTTTTCCCGGTTATGCTTTTATCGGTGTCACTACGGGAAAATAAATTCCCTAAAATTAATCCTTGAGCTTCCAAGGACTAAAACCAATTTTATAAATTTAAATAAACATTTAGATGAATTTTTAATCAATCTCCCAAATTTATTGAGGCCTTTAACTCATTAAAATAATTATTTTTCATCATTTTTCCAGTAATTTCGCGAAAAACCTCTATTTATGGGAAATTCCGTAATAATTCATTTTCATCGAAATTTCACCTTTCGAGCCTCAACCGAGTTTCCAAAACCTCTACTCTCCACTTTCCCATTTTTCAGAGATTTTCTGGAATTTGTCTCAAATTTTCCCGTTTTGTCCTTCCTAAACTGATACTTACAAAAATGCCAGCCCTAACCTCCCTGGGGTTTCACATCAAAAGTTGTTTTATCTCCCCGTCTAGTTCCTACATTAACCCTCATCCCAATTTTTAATCCCTTATAGCCAAGTGAAAATTTTTGGGATGTGACACAAGTGGCCTTCATCAAATGCTCTAAATTTTTTGATCTTGGCAAGTGTCTCATTTCATGATTTTTTTTATTGATATTTTGACTTAACTTGGGCTTAAGACTCCTTAATTATTGGGCCACCATTTTCATGAATTTTTTTGACCTTATTTGTCACATCCGGTAATATGGCAATTAGGGATAAGAAATATTTCTAAACAATTAAGGGCAAAAAAGGATAAGGAAAAATAGAAGAATTTTAGTAGAAAATATTCATTATGATTTTCCAATTTAGATGTGAAAGTTTGACTAACTAAGAAAAATGGGTCAAAAATAATTATGAAAAAATATTTTCAAGCCTTAAAAAACTAAGAAAAAATAACGATAATATCCTTTGAGAATTATATGAGATTATAAAATTAGTTTTATGACCAAATTACCCTTAGAGAAATTACAAAGGAATTTAAGGGTAATTTAGGCCAATTTAAGAGATTTTATTTGGAAAATTCTAAATAAATGATTTTAAGGAGAATAAAATTCCAAATAAATTCCTATGATACCCTAAGGAATCATAAGAGATTATGGAATTAAAATGACACCTCACACTTGCAATTAATATGGTGGTTGAGATATTTTGCCTATAAATAAGTACATCCTCCCCTCTTGCAAGACCATAATTTTTGGCCATTATAGGAAAGTTCTTGCAAATTCATTTCTTAAATTCCAAAGCAAGAGGAAAGCTAGCTACTTTGACCATCCAAGCTAAGATTTAATGTTAGTAGGTTGTTTTAAGTTATTTCTTGCCTTGTTTCCTTGAGTTGTATGGTTGGAAAATCTGTTCTTCCTCTTAAATTTTGCTAGCCAAAATGTGTTAGGTTTAGCAAAAGGAGGTTTTGATGTTAAACCTAGACAAAATGCATTGATTCAAGGTTGTTTCAAGTGGTATTGAGGTGTTGCTTGAAAGATTTCATATTTGGTTATGGAAGGGTGTTGTTCAGCTACTTTGAAATCTGTACCTAGGATGAGGTTTTTATAGTTTTGATGTTTTCATTGTGTTTAAAATAGAAAATGGTGTAGGATAAACCTAAAGAACAAGCATTGGAAGCATTATAATTAAAGTTAAAATTTTTGGAGTTTAAGACCCCTATGTTCGGTCAACACTGGTTCATGGGGAAAGAAGTTTATTTTCATGAATCCAAGTTTGTATTTGGATTCTACATGAAAAATCATGTAGGATTGACCTAAAAAAGGAATTTTTGGGTTAAAGAAAACAAAGCTCCAAAATTCAAAGAATTAAGGGTTAAAGGGTTACTTAAGTCTTACCATTGAATCTTGTGTGGTTTAGATTGTAATATGTCTTCCCTTTTATATGCAATGTGATGGTTAGGATTTGATATTTGTGGAGGAAGGGAAGAAGATCAAGGAACCAAGGAGCTTTTGGATCAAGGTAGCAAAATTTAATTAACTACTAATATTGACATTGTATTGTTTGTTATTGCATGGATGATTGCTATTATGTTGTTGAACTATAATAATTGTGTTGTAGCTGATCCTTGCATTTTATTGCCTTGGCAATTGCATGTTTTAGATTGCCTAATTATAAGAGAATTAGTTCTTCAATAGTAGCTAATGTTGAAATGCATAATGATTATGCATGCTTGATGTTATAGTTGATTATTCTTGCTGCTGGGATTTCAATGAAATCTCATTCCTTCCAAATGTAATACAATATTCTAGGGGCTGAATTATACAAGAGAAATCTTCAAATTCAAGGGTAAATGTGGTGTTAAATCATGAAACCATTTGACTTTTGGCTATGTATAATTATGTACGCTTAGATGCTATAACCCTATTTAGACCGTTGACTTGGAGCTGTTTTTTGACTAAGTTATTGGACGATTTAAATCACAAAATTTGGTATGCTTATATTTCACACCATGAGCTCCAAATCAATAGGTAGAACATTAAAATTGGACATTGGTATGAATTATGGTGATTTTTCAAAGTTAATGTTTGAAATCTGGGAAAAAGTTTTTAACTAATAGAATAGTGGTAACTTTCATAAAAATCTGGCACCAATCCATAACAAATTGGTTTATGAGATTATTTTTTCTTGAAAGAGCATTCAAAGAGCTTTCTACAGAATTTGGAAGTACTCCATTTTGATTTTTCTAGAATTAGTTACGATTCGTTAAAGTTGGATAAAAATTTTGGATTTACCAAGTAAATAGTATTTTTCCATAAATAGCATCCCAGTTATGTATTTTTGAGTTTAAGACCATCCAAAATGGTTAGAATTGGTTCTAAATAGACTTAAGATATACCAGAAGTAAGGTGTGATAGCGAAAGGACCAAAATTTGCATTTAAATTTAGAGTTGCACCCGCTTAGTGGGGGAGAACTCATTTTTCAGATTCCCAGCCACCCAGATCTTGTTTTCTTCATCTTCTCCACTCTTCCTTTATCCCATCCACCATTCCACACCAATTTTAGCCATATTCCATCCATTTTCACCAATTATTCTTGTTCTTCTCCAGAATCCGATCTATGTCTACCTCCACATCAGTGTTTAATAACCAAAGGAAGACTAGAAGCTTAGTGTAGCTGTTTTCAAGTCATGAGCAGCTGAATTCGTCCACTCCTTGATGATTGATGAAACTATTTTGAGTTTCTAGAGCTTAAAGGAGGCTTAGTTGTGTTTAATTTCAGTTTCTAGTCTATATGTATGTTGATTGTGGTTCAATTGATATATATTGAGGATTAGTACTGGTATGCCTGATCTAGGTTCTGATTACTTGTATTGGATTTACCTTTAATGGATGATCAATTGCCCTTTAGTCCTCTTGTCTATTGTAATTGATTATTCATGTTCTTGAAGCTTCCAATTGAATGTGCTAGGTGTCTAGGTTTGGTTGAGAGTTAAAGAACCTCTATGAGTCTAATATAAGCTAAGTCCTAAGGCACTTTATCTAATTAACTAGTTAGGTAGCTAACAAAGTTAATTAGATACTAAGAGTGTTGTCTTAGTGAGATGTAATTGAACTTAACACAAGAGAAACAAGGAAGTATAGCTAAGTCAACTATCAAGGAGATTCACTACATCCATCATCCATTCCATAATAAAACCAGAAATTATAAACAACAGTTATCAATCCTTAGTTAGCATAGTTAATTCCATTCTGTCACTTCTCTTGGTTAATTTATAATTAACACCTAGTTAGTTAGTAGTTTATAATCGGCTCCTTAAAGAGATCAACATCTAGGTTAGTTGCCTTACACTACATTTAGCTTGGTTATTGTTTTGAGAGCCCTACAACACGGTTCATTAGTAATACTCCTATTCCTGAGGAGATTGATCCTTCTCTTATTACTATTCTCTTTGACAAAGTCTATGAGGTTGAGAGTGATGATGAGGTGGACAAGGAAATTATTATTAAGTCCCCTTATATATCTGATATTGAAAATACTCAACCTCTAACTTTGAATAATGACATAGTTGAGGATGTTCCTTATATTGTTAATGATGTATTATGTGATAAACATGCTTCTCTCCTTAGTGTTACTACTAGAAGTGCTATAATTGATAAGCATAATTCTGTTAAGAGTGAGAATGCCCCAAGCTGTGATTCTGTTGAGTTACACAATTTTTCTAATGCACAAGGGAAAGATTCATCATTTTTTTATTAAAAAAATTGTAAACGGAAATGAATCTTTCCCACAAATACTTTATTGTGATATTCTAGCAGACATGTTTAAAAGTGGAATTATTTGTTTTCAAAACTTTATTAAAAATTTCTCTCTCTCTTCTTTCTTTTTTTTCCTCTTATGTATGTACAAATCATACACTTTACCTCAATAAATTTTAGTTGGGTTCTTCAGCTTCTACTACATATGCACCTGAGTATTTTAAAAATTTAAACACATGTTTGAATCCTATTGATGGGAGTGTAACCGACTTTCTTGGTTGTGATGTTTATTTAGATAAATTGGCTCTTTGTATGGAATCTGAAACTACTTTATTTGTGGTATTGTTCTTGCAAGAGCTGAAACACTTAACACCAAGGAAGGAGCTTATAGGAGAAGGAGTGTTCATGACGAAAAGCATGTTCCTCGCCCGGAACAAGAACTTCCCCTACAAGAGTTTGAAGTAATTTAAACATAAGGTTGTCCCTTTCTTTGCTTATCTTTAGATTGAATTTGCTTACTTATATACTCATTTTTGAGTTGATTGCAAAAGACAAGTGTAGGGAAGTGGCCATACTAGTAGTAAAAGGTAGCTTTCTATGTGTTTTGTCTTTTCTCCTCTTTGGAATCTATTGTGTGCTACACCTTATGTATCAGTCTTGCATTGGGGACAATACAAGGTTTAAGTGTGGGGGAAGGGTTTAGATGTGTGTATGGTATGAGATGTTGTGTCACATCCAGTACTATGGTAATTAGGAATAAGAAATATTCCGAAATGATTAAGAGCCCAAAATGAGAAGGAGGAATAGAAGAATTTTGGTGGAAAATAATTATTATGATTTTCCAAGCCAATTGTGGAAATTTGACTAATTAAGGAAAATTGGTCAAATATAATTATGCAATAATTTTTTCAAGCCTTACAAAATTAAGAAAAAATAAGGATAATATCCTTTGAGAATTATATGAGATTATAAAATTGATTTATGACCAAATTACCCTTAGAGAAATTACAAAGAATTTAAGGGTGATTTAAGCCAATTTAAGGGATTTTTTTTTGGAAAATTCCAAATAAATAATTTTAAGGGGAATAAAATTCTAAGAAAATTCCTATGATATCCCAAGGAATTATAAGAGATTATGGAATTAAATGAAGACCCTCAAGTATCCAAGATTTTTCCCTATAACTTTGAAAAGTGGTTGAGAGTTGATTTTTGAAGTGTTTTCTTGGTTGTGTATCATAGACCATTTTGGCCAAGGTAGTAAATGGACCTTAGGATGTGTTTATAAATGTTTTAATGCTTCCATTGTGATCAAAATGAAAAATAGTGTAGGATAAACCTAAAGAACAAGTGTTGGAAGCATTAAAAATCAAAGTTGTAATTTTTTGTTAAAGAACCCCTTTGGTTCGGTCAAGAGAGAACTGAAAGGAGGAATTTTATTTTCTCAAATCTAAGCACATATTTGGAATCTACATGAAAAATCATGTGAGAATTAGTCAAGAAGCAATTTTAGGGTTATGGAAAACCAAAGGTCATAAATGAAAGAACAAAGGTGGAAAGTTACGTTTAAGTTGTGTTCTTGCTTTTACTTGGTTTGATTAATGACTCTTGCTACCTTTTTTTTGGTGGAATTCCATTCTAGGGTTTGATATTTGTGAAGGAGAAGAAGAGAAACAAAGAAAACTCAAGCTTTTGGAGCAAGGTAGCAAGTTGAACCTAACTACTAACATTAACTTGGCATTATTGATTATTGCATGATTAATTGCTATTATGTGGGTGAACTTTCTGGATTGTGATGTGGCTGCTCTTTGCACTTTCTTGCTTTGGCCTTTGCATGATTGAGTTTTCCAAATGATAAGCATGCTAGTTCACCAATAGTAGTTAATGTAGTTATACATAATGATGATGCTTGTTGATGATATAGTTGGTTAATTTGCTATTGGGATTTCAATGAAATCTCATTCCCCAAATGCAATCTAATACTTTAGGACCTGAAACATCTAAGGGAAAGCTTCAGATTGAAGGTTAAAATTATGGTATCATACCACAAAAATTCGTGGACTTTTGGGTTATGTAATATTATGCTGGGCAGTGCTGTAAATTCACTGACACCACCACCTTTAAGCGACATTTTGATTAAGTTCTCAAACACTTTTAATTACAAAATTTGGCATAATTGTAGATCACATTCTCAGGTTCATTTTGATAGGTAAAATGCTAAAAATGTCCAACTACACGATTTTTAATGCTTTTTCAAATTTAAGGTTCAGAATCTGGAAAAAGGGTTTTTGCCTAATAGACAGAGGTGACTTTCACAAAAGCCTGATGCTTTTTCTAATGGAATTGGTTCACAAGACTATTTTTCCCTAAAAGAGAATTCAAAAATATTTTTATATAATTTTGAACCACTCCATTTTGATTTTTCTAGATTAACTTATAAATTTTTGAATTTGGGCCAGAAAACTAGATTTTTACCCGATGAACAGTGAAAATCTGAAAATTAGCATTTTGCGAGATAAAATTGAGCGCAAGACCATCCAATGTGGTCTAAGATGGTTTTAATTGAACCCTAAGATGATACGATGGTAAGATGTAGCATGTTGCATCTTGTTTGAGTTCATTGCATTTTCAGAAAAGTTTCAACTTTTTTTAATGAATTTTTGGTTATTTTTGAACTTATTTGATGATTTTCAAGCCAACTTTTGGAAAAGTTTTTGAAAAGATTTGCTTTAATCAATTCTTGGTTGCATTGTTGCTATGTTAACATATTTAATTTCTTACTTGAATTTGTTTGGCAACCTTACTTTACTTGGATTTTTGCAACTCTTTGTTTTAAAAACATGTTTTCTAATTGCTTATAAGAAGTTTTACATGTAAAGGCTTGATATAAGAAACAAGCTATTTGATGCATTTTGATTATTGGTGTGTTCTTTTCAACCTTGTGAATGTGTACTTGAGAGAAACCTAGTTGGAAGGATTGTTGACCCTTAATTTTCATTTCAAATTGAGTGTTTACTGCTTAGCATAGGTATCCCCTAGAGCTTGTTTGGGTTTTTTCTCAATTTCAATTAGCATTTAGGTCAATGAAGATGATAGGGGTATTCTTTTTACTAACCAATTTCCTAAACACAAGTCCAACTCATTTAACCTTTATAAACCCATTTGAGCCCATCACTTCCATTAATTTCACTCTTAAGCAACAAGTTTTTGTGCATGCATCATCATTCTTGGGTGAAGTATCTTGATTATCAAATTGAAAATCTTTTATGTAACATGAATAACCTTGCATTTTAATACAATGCTTTTTGTTTTATGCTACTGAGATTTTCTAGGGGATGGCTCATCAAGGGAGAAAAGAAAGAATGTGGATGCTTGAGAAGGAACTTGCATAAAATGTTATGCAATTATGAGTATGTACATTATGTTGGATCTTTGTATGGATCGGTTACTGTTACAACTTAGTTCTAGACTACCTTAAGGTTCAATATAAACATTGGATGGCCTTAGATTCAAGAAGATCAAATCTAGAATTTTACTTCGCGGGTATCATTTACTATTTTAAGAATTTTTGCTCAAATTTGAAAATTCGTAATTAATTCTAGAAAAATCAAAACTAAGTGGTTCTAAGTCTTACAGAAGGCTCCTTAATTGTTCTTAAAAAAATAGTTTCAAGGACCAATTCGGTGTGAAATAGTGCCAGAATTGTATGTAAGTTTCTACTGTTCAATTAGTTAAAAACTGTTTCTAGATTTTTAACCTTAACTTTGAAAAATCACCACAAATCACACGCATATCCAAATTGGGTGTTCTACCTATGGATTTAAAGCATAGGTAGTGTACTTTAATCATAAAAAATTTCACAGTTAGAAATAAACAAAAACTTAATCAAAATGCAGCTCCAAAGTTGCAACTTTTAGGGTCTACAATATACATGCGCATATTAATTACAATGCCAAAAGTCAAGTAGGTTCATCAAATACATATCATTTTTCTGCCACTTTCTTCTTTCTCCTTGATGGTTCCGCCCCTAGGAAATGGTTTGTATTTGGAAGGAATAAGATTTCATTGAAATCCTATTAGCAAGATAATCAACAATAATATCAAGCATGCATTATCATCAAGCATTTTAACACTTGCTATTATTGGAGAACCAATTCTACCTCATGTTTGAAGCAACTCTAACATGTAATAGCCAAGGCAATTCAAAGTAAGGGGTAGCCACATATCAAACAAAATCATTCATCTTAGTTCAACCATATAATACCAATCCACCATGCATAATAATCAATACAATGTTAACAATAAGGTTAATTAAATCTTGCTACCTTGATCCAACTGAACCTTTGCTCTTTGGTCTTGATCCTGTCCACTACAAATGTCAAACGCTAACATCACATTACAAAAAGGTAATCATATTACAACTCAAGCTACAACAAGACTTATTGACAATTTCTTAAGTAAATCTGTATAGGAGGCTCGTGAGACGCCAGAATGATGTGAGGTATGAAATGTTTTAGTAAACTACCTTGCCTAGTGATGTTTTATTCGAGCGCAAGCCATATGTTCATGTGAACTTGTTGGGTGACTGGGTCTCACTGTGTTCCCGCATGGGATGATGTAATTGTGCCTACTCCCTTGTGATAGAAGCATGTTCAGACTGTAATGTCCAGCACGACTAGTACGATATCCCCTTAGCCTCGTTATGCATGCCATCCTGTAGCATGGATGTTGATAATGATTGTGGTGGATTGACTTCCATGAAATACTCCCAAAATTTGTGAATGAGATTTTCTTCCTTCCTCTAAAATGGAATGATCCCCTATAGTGAGCAAGGTCAGATACTGAGGTGAGAGCTTAGACTGGCACATATTCGGGAAGGAATTGCTAAGGAAAAATAGCATTATCCTTCAGATAGAGTTGAGGTAATAGTAACACGGGATTCTCAAGAAGTCCTGACGATAGAAAATGAGGGCGACCATTAAGAGGCTACAGAAAGCCGAATGAAGATGCCCTGATCCATAGTAAACTGTGAGATGGAAAGAAAGAGTAGTGAGGAGGTAACCTAAGAGGTAAATAACTATGATTCAAGGTAAATGACTACCCCTCAGAAAGGAATGAATTGAGTTCAATAAGCTTGGAATAAGTCCGTGAGGGACTCCTATACTAAGTAACGGCTAAGAGTAAAGCCAAACCAGGCAGGGGTATGAGTCTGAGTCCTAGTTAGATAGCAGTGGATAGCCCAAGTCTAAGTTAATTAATAGGGCTTCCATAAAGTTTGAGCGACCTGACAAAAGGCTACCTGAAGTTCCTGAAAGGATATAAAAGGCCTAAGAGTTATTAAATCAAGAGAAATAGAGGTTAGATGATACGAGAAGAGTATGAACCCTCTTAGTAACATTCCTTGAAGTCGATGTCAGACTTGAGATATACTCTAGACATTTAAGTCTGATGTATATAGCTAAGAAAACTGGATAAAGCAATAAGAACCCCCTCTATGAGGTTATAAAGGTTGAAGTAAAACCCAGTGATTGTCCCAGACATACAAGTTTAGTAGACAAGGTCAAGACCATAAGGTAAAGGTCTTTAACTAAAAGTAAAAATGGGACGGTATGAATGATCAGTTATTTGCCTAATAGGTATGCCACATAGCAAAAGTAATCCAATGATTCCTACTTGCTATGTGATGCCGTGGACAATAGCGGCTAATATATGGCTATGAGAATGAATGATCAAGAGATAAGAAAAGTTAGCAAGGTTAGGAGTGAGGCAACATCCTTGAAGATATAGCTTATGGGTGACAGATGAGAATGTCACCTAAGGGGGATGCTCTGGGAACCAGTATTGAGAATTAATACGTTCCCAATTGATGTTTAAGTATGAAATGATCATTTAGGGACTAGGTAGTATTCCCTAGTAACCCTGAGGTATCTATGGAGAGTGTGATCATGACACTCAAGCCAAGAAGGAATCCAAGAGAATAGAATTCCTGTATATGATTGCCACTACCAGGAAATTAATTAAGACGGGTTGAGAGGCTCCCTTTTTCCTTTTGATAGGAATGTGGCACATAGAGAAAGTGCCTTGACAAAGGATAAGCGTAATGACGTCTTAGCCAAAAAATAAAGTATCTCTCTAGAGCTAGGAGGTGGTCCTTTGGATCAAAGTTGACATTGCCCTACCAAGGGTAGATTGTCCTCTAAAGTAGCCGCGATGGAATAGATGTTGCTATGATAAAACAATGCACTCTCCCTGAATGGTTGAGTAAGCATTGAACAGATACAATGATCTGCTGATAATGCATCCTTCTGGAAAGGGGAAGTTGATGCGAAATCAGTAAGAGTGATATACCCTCCATCAAGAGTAAGGAAGTGGTTGAGTTGATATGGTCCCCTAAGAGCTATACGTCCTTCCATAAGAGGAAAATGAATGCAGTCGAGGCGAGGCATACGGAGCTGACTCTACCCTAACCATAAAGAGAGCAATTGGCTAAGAGTAATGTAAGGACAAAAGATTCCTTGAAGTTAATCGGAGGCAGAAGTGATATAGATGATGAAGATGATGAAATGTTATAAGTCCTCTCCCTAAGCTGTTTAGAACTTACAAAAAGGCAGTGTGAGAAAACTGCAAGCTAAGTAAGAGTAGTTCTAAAACAATGCAAATGGGCACATAATAGAATGGCAAACGAGATGATTATGTGGCTGATTACAAGGCCTCAAGTTTAGAAAGGGCTACTGTTGATTCTTACCCAGTACCTTTTCTAGACCTTGGAGATTAAATCAAAACTTTTATCCAAAGATTGCACTATAGGGTGCAACCTTGGGTCGTCTCACTTAAATGAAGCCTTAGTGAAATGGACCTAAATTAGCTTAAATGTCATACAATGCAAGCTTGAATATAAATAGTGGGGTTTTGGCTTTTTTTGAAATCATTGAGTGAATTGAATTAAGGGTAAACAAAATATATGTATATATTTTTTGGATTTTAGGGAATAGGTGATGGATGCAGGTAGACAATAATCAAATGATAATTAAGTTCCTCTTGAAAGTGTGCTCAAGCTGTCATAGTTCAAAATCAATTGATATGGGAGTAGAAATCACTAAGTTTCAAATTGATAAACCTCAAAATACTCTTTGAGTCTAGAATCTTGATAAATGAACTCCATTTCTCAAGATCCTGTTAAGTGCTTTTAGTGTGTATAGAAAAATTGATTAATGCAATCAAAATTGTCTCAATATCAAAACACAACCGTGCAAGAGTAAAGAGAATCAAAAGATTACAACTGACATATATGAGACTTCATATATTTAAGCTTAGAGTTCTACAATAATCAATTCACTACACATATGAAAATCCAAGCTGATTATAACTATAATCAAATAGTTCAGCTACAAAATGCAAATCCTAAACCTAGAAACTCATAAATTCATAGCATGAACTAGGATTAAACTACTCCCCTTCTTAGCTCATTGAACTCCAGCCATTGCTACACCTCCAAGAGGAAGGAAAACGCTTAGCCACTCATAGAAATCTAAAGTATCTCAACTAAGAATGAATATGAGCTTCCCATGGTGGAGGTTTGACAGTAAAAATGGAAGAAACTAGGGTTAGATGAGAGGAAGATGAGAGAGAATGAAGATAGGGGCTGGTGTCTGAATGAATCATGTCACTTCCACGAAAATAGGGTTTCTCAATCGGTAATGGGGTGTATTGGGTCGGTTTATGAGAGTGGGTAGGTAAAATTTCCGAAAATGGTTTAGGTCTGGGTTGCTGATTCGAGGGGTTCGATGCGGTAAAAGTATATGTTCGCCGCAACGAACCTTGGCTAAGAGTACTTTTGCTGAAGTGGTGTCTTCGCCGCGGCAAAGACGAAGTTGGCCACGACGAAACCTGGCAGAGGCATCAATCCGTCTTGTGTGCTGGACTTCCTTGATCTTCGCTCTTGGCTCTTCTTCTTGAGTGCCTTGAAATAAAAAGTAATGGTATGAGGTATCGATTGTCCCAGAAATTAATTAAATCCAATTAATGAATAAATATGACAGTTTTACCCTCAAATAACACTAACTCATAACAAAGACCCTCAATCCCAATTAAGCACAAATATCATTAAAATGAGCCAAAAAGTGTAACAAAAATATGGAAAAAGTCATCAATTAGTATAAACAATTTGAGCTCAATCAAATTCCCCCACACTTAGACCTTTGTACTCCTGGACAAAGCTCAAATGATCAAAAAATATACAAGTTCAAAGAGAAATATTAACATGCTTAAAGATGATGGTAGAAGATTAGCAAGAAATTTCCACGGAGATTGACAACGGTAAAGTAAAGACATGCTAAGAAAAAAAAACACTATGGAAGTTTAATCCAAAAGATTGAGCAAAAGAGATTTATCTAGAGGTATGTGTTTAGCTCTCAACTCACTTGTTTAGGGATTATTTCACTCTAAGTCTGTTCAGTTCAATCTCTACCATGGGCTTGTAATAATTCTACCTCTCCACCACAAGAACCACACATTGCAAATCAAGAGGACTTAGGGTTCGTAAATTTTGGGGATAGTCAAGTGGAATAGATGGAATAAAAGAAAAAGTAAAATTGAGTACAAGCATAACAATTATTCTACCTATGCCATAAACATAAACCTTCCTGAAGATAGGAGCTAATAATAATAAAATTATTATTATTTTACATATATATATTTTTTGCTTCTTTCTTTTTTTTTTTGTTTTTTTAAACATAAATATGGCCAAACAGAACAAAAATCCACAATTTATTTGCATGTATGTACTCAAAGTGTAGGTCCAAAGGGGTTAACAATGGTAGGGTGTTTGGGCTTGTGTTTGGGTAATAGGGGTTTGGAATCGAATGCCTCTGTCATGTCCACAACATGTTGATTCACTAGGCTTTGATTAAGAATTACAACAAGTTCTAGAGAAATATGAAACTAAACAAATTCACACAATTTAACAAATTAAGGCCCAAATATCCTTCCAACAAGGCTAGTATCTTAATTAATCAATATGAAGGTTTGAAAGCACATAATCCTATTTTCAAAGCATACCCTCATTTACTCCTTATCAAAAACAGTGGGGAAGGACTAGTCTAAGTTCAACCATCATTTAAAAGCATGAGTAATTTTCTAAAAACACAAGTATAATTTTGAATTTTTCAGTAATTTTAAAAATGCAGGAGTATTAAGAATCTAAGCCAGGAGGATTTTTGGAGAAAGAAAAAATAGAACTACAAAGCATTCAAGTTTTTTTTTTTGGAATACTTTGCCGCGGCGAAAGGAAGAGTTTTTTGTGGCAAACCTTAACCGAGAAGGAAAAACATAAAGCATATCTACTTCGTCACAGTGAAACATAAGTTGGCCACAACGAAGTATGGCTGAGAAGCGAGAAATAATTGATAGGGCAGCACTTCGCTGTGGCGAAAGGAAGAATTTGCCACGGTAAAGGTCGACAGAGAGACAAAATGCAATGCAATTTTCAAACTTCCTCAAAAGTTAACTTCAATGACTTCAAAAATGCCACAGTTAATCAGTTTTAAAGCACCTAAGGGATCAAAATAGATGTATAATGAAGTACTTACTGAAATCAAAAATAGATATCCCTCCCCCACACAAAACATTGTCCTCAATGTTTAAACCTATACATGCAAACCAATCAACAAGTGAACCGAAAGTTGTGATGTCCAATTTTAAATTGGAGCACAACACATCAAATTCACAAAGAGGAGGAAAAAGGGTGAGAGATTGCAGGCAAAACAAAAAGGAGAAATGAAAATAGTGGAAGGAAGTAATGGAAGCATAAAGATAACAGCAAAAGAAAGAGGCCATCAGTAGCCAAACAGTTAAACTAACATCCAATGTGTCACAACAATGAAAATACCAAAAAGCTTAACAAGTATCCAGCAAAACCGACACAAAATAGAAATAAAGAACAAGAAGTAAAACAAAACACAAAGAAAGAACTATTGCTATATCCCACTATCATCTGCCCCAGACCCAGATGGTCCTGCACCAGAAGTGCTTGCTCCAGATGTTTCGGCTCTGCTCTAAGGGTCGTCCTCTTCGAGAGGCAGGAGGAAGTTCAACCTTTCAGCAATCAAAGCATCTACACAACGATGATAGCGCCAGTCTCTATCATACAGAGCGTCGCGATCTTTCTGCCTCTTCATCTCTCAGAGGAGTGTGACACGCAACTGGTAGACATGCTCTGCTAGGTCATCAATATCATCAACCAGGGTGTCCATGGTGATAGGTTCTGGAGCTTCTAGATCTTCCTGGCCTTGCTGGCCTGCTTGGGCTTCTAGGGCTTGTGCACTAGCTATATGGGCTATACCAATGTCATAAACAGGCTGGATGGGTGGAGGTGGTTCAATGACAGCCTGCTCAAGACGGTTATAGTGAAATAAGGGGGCTGGCTCAAAGTAGCTATCCTTATTGTACTCAGGGACATTAGCAGCGCGAAAAAGGTCAGTGACTAGGTGAGGGAAGATGATGCTGTTGGTGAGTTTGGGGGTGTTGATGGCATCATGGAGAGGTGAGTAAATGGTGTCAGCTACATCAAATGAGCAGCCAGTCATGAGGAGATAGATGTATAGGGCTTGACACTTATGAACATTAGCTAGGTGAGTGGTGGGGACTAAGTTGTTATAGACAAAATGCAGCCAAGGACGAGCCTCAGGTTGAAACTCATATCACTTAAGGTATTGCTCTGTAGTGCGGGGGCGATGCCAAGTGGTACCCTTATGACATAAGGTTTAGAGGACATCATCAAAAGGGTAGTTATTGCGGTAAGCAGAATAACTAGAATGGCAACAAGGAGGTAGGCGGTAATAGAAGCGGATGTTTTCGGCAGTAAAAGAGCGATGGACATGGACATTGTGAAAGTCAATGATCATGGAGCCATGGAATCGGGCATAGGTATAGAAATGGCGAACAAAAGCATCATTGCCCATAGAACACTCCTGGACCAAACCGGTCAATTGGGATGCCCAGAGCTGGCGGACAAAAGGGTGATCAGGGGGGTCTAAGGGAAAAGGATGCTCCTTGAGGAGAGGTCTCTAGTCAATTTTGTCATACAACTCCTCAAAAGTATACTCATCCCCAGAATCAGATTCAAACACAGGCACAGGGTTCTTAGTACGAGGCATACTCTAAACACAAGAAACAAAATACACTAAACAAAGACCAAATAAACAGCAACGAGCTCTACCCTAGAAAAACCAGAATTAACAACTCAAGTAATAGCAATAGGCTATGTAATGATTCATGGGTTTTTAATTTACTAAAAAATTTCAAAATTGAGTAGGGAAATCATTGAAAAACAAAATGCACCATGAATCATTAGATAGCCTAAGGTCTACATAACCAAAATTGGAAGTGAAAAGGAACCTACTCAGTCACAAACTAAAACAACAAAACAGAAAAACACATAAACCCTAAACAAAATTTAACATCCCACATTTTGGCTCATAGATACAAGTAATAGCACAAGAAAAGGATGATTACTAACTCCAATGCAACGAAAGTCCTAGAGATCCCTTGGAAGGAAAAAGAGATTTTCCAAGGGCAAATGTGTAAAACAATAGTGTTCGGGGACTAAAGAATGACGAACTGGAAATAACTAAGGGCCAAAGGTTATGCTAGAAACTTACAAGAGATGGTTCTGAAGGTTAAGCCTAAGGAGGGACCAAATTGCAAAGAAAAGATTCCTAGGCCAAGTAGAGACCTAATTGTAAATAATAAAAATTCTGGTCAGCCAATGCTCAGAGTTAGCAAAAAGGACCCAAATGACTTAGAAAAATTCCAGAAAAATGGGAATAGGATCCTAGAGCCGATTTAAGGCTAGAAATGACAGAAATGCCCTGAAGTTATTCTAGGGTTTTGGACAATCTGAGATAGTAACTTAAATTGAATTATTTAAGCTATGAGATGGCCTCAGATAATCAAGAAAAACTAGGGAACAATAATTGAGGAATTTATAGAGATTGTAAAATTAATTCCGTCCCTAAAAACTGACAAGATTAGCTTTAATTAAATTTAAAGCGTATTTATACCCTATCTGGGGAAAGTCAAAATAGCTGTCTAGAGTTTGACTTTTGACTCGAGAAAAATTAGAGGAATTTCCCGTGATGAAAGGGAAAGAATGAAACCTAGAGATAGATCAACGGAGTTACGAGCCAATAGAAAGAATTCAGAGAAGATAACCCCGATTAAGTATTATTTAATAATATTTCTGGGAAATTGAGAAAGAAAATATCTAAAGACCATCATGACGGCGCTGAGTCAGCATGCTGAGTCACCAAATGCAATCATGACATCGCTGAGTCAGCATGTTGAGTCACCAAATGCAATCATGACACGTACGAGTCATCACGCTGAGTTAGCAGAAGATATTTATGGACAACATAAAAATCAAAACGCAGTACGGGAATATTTTTGATAGTCTTTTGTCTACCAGTTATAGTGAAATCTCTACTGCGTGACTCAGTAAGGTTAAATAGCATGTCGGTAGAGCTAATTATTTTCATCTATGCTCCTTTAAGATGGCACCATATATATACTTAATTAATATGAGAAAATGGTGTTAGAACATGTCCTAGTGGTATTGGGTCAGTCAGGACTCAGAAAAGTACACGATATAGTGCAGAATGGCAAAATAGGTGGAGGAATGCCTAAAGGTTATATTTTGCACGAATTTTATATTAATTTTCTCCCTATTTTAATGCCAAAATGATTAAAAAATATGGAAGAGACAAGTGTATGGTTAGATCGGAAAAGAAGGTATTACGTGTATAGTTGGATGCAAGACATGTGTACGATCGGATGCAAGACACGTGTGCAATTGGATTAAAGACATGTGGCTTAATGATGTAAGCATGATGTCATCAAGATGTGGTAAGCATGATGTTATAGGACACGTGTCATCACAAGATAAAAAGAGAAAATGGGCAGTCTAGATCAAGCCACGTATTTTTAAGATCAACGGCCGAGATTCAGTCTTGTTTTCTATAAATACCCCTCCCCTTCCTCTCATTTCGTCGTAAGCCATGGAAACCTTGGGGAAGCTCTTGCAAAATGGTTTCTAGAGAAAGAAAGAAGAGGGAGAAAGAAAGGCCAAGCGATCCCAAGCCAGATCAAGCTCTAAAACAAGGTATGTGTGCCGTTTTTTATGTAGTTTCTACCCCCTCGTTATTTTTGAGCTGGTGGTTGGTTTGATTGGATTTTTGATGATTGAAATCCTATGGAGAGGTGCTGCACGAAATTTATTGGAATAGGAGAAGATGATATGGATGTTAAAAGCATGTTTAAAGGCTTGGAAACAACAAGAATCAAGTGGTTCTGTGTTGATTTTGCAAGAAATCCAACTTTCCCATAGTTTGTGATTTTGTTCAGCCTTGACTGTTCTGAATGGTTAGGATTAGATTTTGATTATTTTGAGCTTGAAAATGGATTCTACATACAAAATTATGTGGGAATAGTATGTGAAAATAATTTTAGGGAAGGTTGGAATTGAAACTCAAAAGTTAGAGTTCAAGTATGTTCAAGAAAGAATCAAGTAGAGATAAGTTGATGACTTGATTCTAAATATTGTTTTGCATCATGTATTGATGTGTTTAGGATCTTGGAACATCCAAGAGGATATTTAATGGTGTTGACCGAAAATCCATAGGATTGGAAAGATAAGGGAATCAAAGGAAAAGCAAGAGGAAAGCTATGTTACAAGGTAGTAAACTTACCTATATTGTGTGCTTGATATATATGCTTGCATGATGTGGCTATGTTGCCATGATGTGACTAAGCTATGATGAAATATTTGCAAAGTTATGTTTACAAGTTTATGTTATGTTTTGCCTTAGCAATATATTATGAAAGAATAAAATGCTTTAGCTTACTTTCCATGGCATCCATATGTTAATGTTATAACATGTCATGTATGTGCATTACGTCTTGCATGCTTATGGGTAGTGTTTGATACTGAGATTCTTTTGAATCTCACCCCTCCTTAACCAACCATTTAGGTCAATCAATGGTGGGCAATAATGGCATGGGAGGCAAGGAGAAGGAAGTGGAGAATTATTGATGTTAATGAATGATGTTATTATTCAATGCATAATTCTCCTATTATGTAATTTATGTTATGGATGCCAATGATGCCATGCATTTAATTACAATGTTTATGAGATGAATAAAAATGTATGAGGATGATTGGGAAAGTGTAAACCCAATTTATGTATGCCAAAGAAATAGAAAGAATTAAAGTAAAAAGAGATTAAGAGATAAAACGTAGGTCCTGGGCAGTGAGTTTGTAGCTCCAGTTTGACCTACCAAATGAATGAGTTAAGCCACAAAATTTGGCAGGTTATAGTACACATCCCAGGGTCTAATATGAGAGCTAGATCACCTTAATTGGATATATACGCAAGGAGATATGATTTTTATGGGTTTAGTTATGTTTTTTCAAAATTGGGTCTATAATATGGAATTTGAACAGTGAATAGTAACCCGTATAATTATGTTGAAATTTTAAATCCACGAGCTTGTGTCATGACCTACTTGAACCATAACGCTTACTTATGCATACTTTGAGGGGTTAAAGGTAGGATGTTTCAAAAATAATAACTCAGAGCAAGAAGGAAACAGGCAAAAGAAAGAAAAGAAGGAGAAGAACTTACCAAACAGGGAGAAAGAGAAGTCCTAGCGTGGAGAGGGAAGGAGGAAGGTGACAAAGGAGAACCAGGAACTGGTACCAGGGAGGAATGAAACGAAGGTAATGCAAGGAGAGGGGGAATGGGAGCCGCTGACTGGAAACTGAAGGAGAGGGGGAGCGTTTCAGTAAAAATGAAACTGAAGGTGAGTGTGTGCGGTTTTGCGAATGAAGGGGGTTAAAGGTTAAGGGGAGGTGAAAAGACTAAAATGGAGTTAAGAGAAATGAATGGGTAGGGAGTTACAAGGGGTAAAGAGGTAAAATTACACTGAGAAAATTGGATTTTAAAGAAAACGCATACGCAGAATCCGAGCATTCGCCGCGGTGAAACCTTCCTGAAACAAGGAGAAGGGGAAGAAAAGGATCTTCACCACGGCGAAACATAAGTTTGCCACGGCGAAAGTATCCTAAGAGCAAGATACAAAATTGGGTGAGCTTCACCGTGGCAAAAGTTCACTGAGAGCAACAAAAGAAAAAATAGGCAACTTTGCCGCGGTGAAAGTTGCCAGAGACGCTCAAAACACACAAAAACAACCAAGCAGTGGAGGAACACAACACAAAAACACAGAGGGCAGCTGGATACTTTAGAAACTTTTTAGGTATACAAAATGAGATCAATAGGTGCTCAACAAACACAAGATAAGGCAGCACAACACACAAAATTAAGTAGCAAACTTTCTTTATCCATCAAAGACAGATAATGCAACAATTTACTGCACTATAGTAATTAAGCACACAACGAGAAAAGATAGATATTCAAAATCAAGAAGGGAATCTTATTGAACAGGAAAATAACTAACTACACTAAAACTATACTACTGAGATGGTATCTTCCCAATACTCAATCAGCACACCAAAACACAGAATATATCACGAGCAATAATAGGGCAAAGGTAAGTAAATAAGTGAAGGAAGGAAACAACCTGAGAATTAAGGAGGCTTTTGATTCTCATGGTAGAGCTTCAATAGATGGCCATTGACTTTTAGTCTAGCTCAGTCTCCTCGTGCAAAAGCTCAACCATGCCAAAGTTGTGCACTCTTGTGACCGTGTAAGGCCCGTCTCATCTAGTGTTGAATTTTTCCTGCTTGAAAGTGAACTAGGCCTTATACAACAATACTCGATCACCCTCTTTGAAGTGCTTTCGTAGGATTCCCCAGTCATGCACGAACTTTTTTTTCTCCTTATAGAGTCTGGAGTTTTCATAAGCTTCAAGTCTAAACTCCTCCAGCTCTTGTAGTTGCAACTTCCTTTCTTTTCCGACAGAGTCTATATTCACGTTACACTGCTTAACTGCCCAATAAGCCTTGTGCTCAAGCTCTACTGGTAGATGACAAGCTTTCCTAAAAACCAACCGGTAGGGAGACATGCCAATAGGTGATTTGTAAGCCATCCGGTAAGCCCATAATGCTTCTTCCAAACATAAACTTCAGTCTTTCTTGGAAAGCCTCACCATCTTCTCCAGTATGTGCTTCACCTCTCTATTGGAAATTTTAGCTTGACCATTAGTTTGGGGGTGGTAGGTAGTGGAGCTTTATGAGTGACACCAAATTTTGAAAACAGATTATCTACAATCCTATTACAAAAATGTATACCCCTATCACTCACTACAGCCTTAGGGATCCCGTACCAACAAAAAATGTTTGATTTAAGAAATTTCAAAATGGCTTGGGCATCATCTTTTCTAGAAGGTATTGCTTCAATCCATTTGGACACATAATCTACAGCTAACAAAATATATACAAAACCTAAGGATGAAGGAAAGGGTCCCATAAAATCAATGCCCCAAACATCAAAAATTTTGCAAAATAGTAAAGGCTGTTGAGGCATCTCATGCCTTTTTCCTAACCCTCCAAAACGTTGACATTTGTCACAGGACCGACAAAATGCAAAAGAGTCTTTAAAAAGGGTTGGCCAATAAAATCTAGAATCTAAGATTTTCCTAGATGTTTTCCTTGCACTAAAATGACCCCCACAAACCATGGAATGGCAAGCTGAAATGATGGGCTCAAAATCTTCATTTGGCACACACTTCCTAATAACCTGATCACTACGCATTCTCCACAGATGTGGTGCATCCCATATGTAGTGTTGGGACTCACTTTGAAGCTTCTGTGCTTGGAATCTAGACATAAAAGGAGGGGTGAGTCCAAACATGAGATAATTGACAATATCAATATACCAAGGTTCCTTAACAATCACAGCATATAAAGCGGAATCAGGAAAACAATCACAAGTGAGTTCAGAAGAGTCTACTCCCCTTGTGTCCTCTGGTAGCCTACTTAGATGATCGGCTACTTGATTCACTACCCCGGCTCGATCTTTTATCTCAATGTTGAACTCTTGTAAAAGCAAAGCCCACCTTATCAATCTTGGTTTAGATTGTGGCTTCTTAAATAGATAGCGGATAGCCACATGATCTGTAAAAACAACCACTCGAGAATTGATTAGATATTGCCTAAACTTATCTAAGGCAAACACAATAGCAAACATCTCCTTCTGGGTAGTGGTATAGTTTACTTGAGCTGGATCAAGTGTTTTAGACGCATAGGCTATGACTCTTGATTGCTTCTCCTCTCTCTAACCAAGCATGGCACCTACTGCAAAATTTGAAGCATCACATGATAGCTCAAAGTTTAAATCCCAGTTAGGTGCAGTTAAGATTAAAGGTGAAACAAGCATAGATTTAAGAGTATCAAAAGCATGTCTACAATTGTCATCAAAGTTAAATTCTACATCTTTTTTCAACAAAGTAGAAAGGGGTAAGGCAACTTTACTAAAATCTTTAATAAATCCCCGGTAAAACCCCGCATGCCCTAAGAAGGATCTCAAATCTTTAAGACAGGTGGGATAAGGAAGTGAGGATATAACTTCAATCTTAGCCTTATCAACCTTAATCCCTTTTTTAGAGATTAGGTGCCCTAGAACTATCTCACTATCCACCATAAAATGGCATTTCTCAAAATTTGAGACCAACTTCTTATCTATGCACCTCTCAAGAGCCTGTTTTAGGTTATTCAAGCACTGATCAAAGCTCTCCCCATAGACTGTGAAGTCATCCATAAAGACTTCCATATTTTTCTCAAGGAGGTCACTAAAAATCGCCATCATACACCTTTGAAAGGTGCCTGAAGCGTTACATAACCCAAATGGCATCCTACGATAAGCGTAGGTACCAAAAAGGCATGTAAAAGTGGTTTTGTCCTGATCCTCTGGTGCTATAGGAACTTGAAAATAACCTGAAAACCCATATAGAAAACAATAATACGACTTGCCAGCCAGCCTCTCTAACATTTAATCTATGAAAGGAATAAGGAAATGATCTTTTCGTGTGGCATCATTAAGTTTTCTATAATCTATGGACACACGCCATGAATTTTGCACCCTTGTAGGGATAAGCTCATCCCGTTCATTCTTAACCACTGTCACCCCACTCTTTTTAGGTACTACGTGTACTGGACTGACCCATTCACTATCAGAAATAGGATAGATAATCCCTGTACTCAAGAGCTTAGTAATCTCTTTTTTAGCTACATCAAGTATAAGAGGGTTCAGTCGCCTTTGGGGCTGCCTCACTGGTTTTGATCCCTCACTAAGCAGAATCCTGTGTGTGCAAATAGCTGGACTAATTCCAAGAATGTCAGCTAGAATCCACCCTATTGCCCTCCTATACTCCCTTAAAATAGATAAGAGTCTCTCTTCCTTACTCTCAGACAGCGAGTTAGCAGTAATAATAGGTAATTGTTCATTAGACTCAAGGAAAGCATATTTCAGAGTAGGGGCGGGGGTTTTAAATCAATCATAGGTGGTTACACAACAGAAAGGATCAATTTATGAAGTTCAAGAGAGAACATATTACTCCCTTTTTCTTTAACCAATGATAGCTCTAGTTGAATTTGATCAGTTTTGCAGCTCACTTCCTCTCCAAGCATTGAACCAACTTTAAGTTGATCTACAGCAGCAACCGCCTTAGAGGGATTCTTTTTCATATCATCATTTCCCATTTCAGCATCAGCTTCTTTGATGTTAGGGCAATCTGAAACATGAACAGAAAACCTTTCCCCAAGGGAATTATCATTGATAATAGAGGAATCACAAATTAAATTAGCATTGGTAGATGACACAGAAAATGTATACGGTATGGAAAGCATGCAATTAACCACAGTACAGTCAAGACATGTCACGTCACCACCACATGAACAAGTAGAAAGAGATGAATAAAGATATGAAAAAGAAGAAACAGATTCATCTTCATCATTAGAGTCAGTAAAGTAAAGGTCAGAATAAAAAGAGTCATGTTGCAATTCAATTTAAGAGCAAGCATCCTCAACAGCAATGTCTATCATGTTAACACCCAATAGTGAATAGTCCTCATAAGGATGTTTCATTGCTTTATACATGTTAAAAGAAACTTTATTATCACCCACTTCCATTGTAATGGTCCCTTCTTTCATGCTAATCATGGTATTAGCAGTCCTTAAGAAAGGTCGACCTAGGATTAGTGTGGTGTCATTTACAAGCTCAGAAGACATGTCAAGCACATAGAAATCAGTAGGAAAAACCAAATCCTTAACTTGAACCAAAATATCCTCAATAATGCCCTTAGGATACCTAATAGTCCTATCAGCTAGTTGGAGTACAACAGTAGTAGACTTAAGAGTCTTGACTCCTAGTGAAGTGTAAACAGACTTAGGCATGACATTAATGGCTGCTCCTAGATCAAGCAAGGCTCCGCCTATAGTGACTTTTCCTATAGTGCAAGGGATAGTGAAAGATCCAGGGTCTTGACATCTTCCAGGGATTTGGGGTTTAAACAAGGCAGACACATTAGAGGGCAGTTGAACTCTTTCATTAGGCTTAAACCTCCTCTTTTGTGTACACAACTCTTTTAGAACTCTTGCATATTTAGGAATCTTTTTAATCAGGTCAAGCAATTCATGATCTTTCCTTTCATTGCCCATTTTTACATTTTTCAAGTAAGAATGAGGAAAAGGTAGTTCATTAATGTTTACCTCCTTACCTTCCTTGCTAAAGGCTCTATGTTTGCTTGGTTCATATTCCTTTGCATTCTCCTTACCATCATGCTTAGTAGTAGACTCCTTTCGTCACAATTTCATCTCTTTGGAACTTTCTGACTTCTTGACCTCTTCGGAAGGTAACTACAGATCATCACAAATAATCTCCTCATCAACAGTTTCATCCTCCTCTTCATTAAACTTCACTTGCCTCCCACTTTGAAGAGTGATGGCATTTAAACCCTTGGACAGCTGAGTTACATAGGAGTTAATGTTCTCGGCCTTTGTCTCCCAATGCTCCATTCTTTTCTCTAAAGCGCTGAATCTAGCATCATTTTTAGAGGAGTCTTATTAAATTAATGAAGCTAACAAGATGAACTGATTTGCATTAGAAGTCCTTTCTTCCTTTATTAAGGCCATCATGTTATGCAAGAGTTGATTGGTGTCTTCTTTAGGTGGAATAGTCAAGGCCTGAGGTTGGTTTTGGAACTAGTTTGAGGATGAGCCAGCTCCACTCTTTTGAAATCTGTTTGGAGGTCTACTCTCTTCATTTCTCCAGCCAAGTCGAGGGTTCGCTTTCTACCCCTCATTATAAGTGTTGGAGTAAGGGTCCTACTTCTGATTTGGATGACCCTGGAAAACTGCAGATACCTCTTCATATCGGCCAGGACAGACACTAGAAATATGCATAACTGAGCCACAAGTCTCACAACTAGGGGCAGTAATACCTATAGGGGGTGCTGGTCTATGCACGTTCATATTCTTCAACTCTGTAGTGATAAGGGACAATTAAGAAGTCATTTTACTTTCCAAGGAATCAACCTTTGATTCCAAGGTGTCTATTCTTCTGTTGTGAACTGTTGAAGCTCCCAACTCGTGTACCGCTTGAGTATCTCTTGCACTAAATTGTTGATGATTCAAGGCCATTTTCTTGATCAAATCCTAAGCTTCTTCCACAGTGGAGTCTATCAAAGATCCTCCTGATACAGCGTCTAACATACCCTTCTCTTGGTTCTTCAACCCATCATAAAAATACTACACCAATTGTTCATCTGGAATTTGATGATGTGGGCACCTCGAGAGCAAGTCTTGGAATCTATTCCAATAGTCGTAAAGAGACTCGTCATAGTCTTGCTTAGCTGAATAGATCTCCTTTCTCATTGATGAAGTCCGAGAAGCCTGAAAGTATTTCTCCAAGAATGCTTTCCTTAAGTTCCCCCAACTGTGATATGCATCAGCCACATGGCTTGGAAGGCTCATGTACCACTCTTGAGTTTTACCCTCCAATGATAAATGGAAAACCTTCCACAGCACTTATCCAACAAGGCTCCCACAGGCTTCATGCTCTGACAAACCATAGAAAGGGATTACAAGTGAAGATAAGGATCTTCTCCTATGAAGCCATGAAATTTTGGAAGTGAGTTAATCAATAAACCTTTAATTTCAAAATTCTCTTCAAAATTAGGGCACGCAACAGTAAATGGGTCAAAATTGACATCAGATGCAGTGGCTTCCCTGATTGTTCTTCTTCTAGGGTTCCTATTATTTTCTCCCACTCTCTCTTGTTCTCCATTCCCTCCATTGCCTCTATTCCTTACTTGGTTAGCATTGGGGTTAGGATTAGGTGGGTTAGGTGGTAAATCAGCCATGATCTCCTCTTCAATAGGTTTACTCTCACTACTAGATAGGCTAGATTCCACAGAGATGTTTTCTTGTTCGACCACTAATTCGCTTGTCCCCTCAACTCTTTTCTCTCTTCGTATCTCTCTGAGTCTTCTCTCAATCTCAGAGTTAAAGGGCACAAGCTTAGTTTTTCATGGCATGCAAGAACAAAGTCACAGAGAAAAAGCAAACAAAAATGACTTGCAGCACACAAAGTCAGCTAAAGGTATGAGTTGTGATGGATGCAAGTATATGTATGAGTATGAGTGTGTATGCATAGAAGGAGGAGCAAAAAGTTCAAGTTTCAAAATTTTTCTAGAAGTGTTCGCCGTGGCAAAAGCAGAAGTATGCCGCGGTGAAGGTTGGCCGAGAGGGATCCTCAAGTGATTCTGCTAGTTAGCCGCAGCAAAAGCAGAGATTTGCCGCGACAAAGTGTCACAGAGAGCTAGACAGACTTCTAAATGATGCAAATGCAGGGTGAAAATGATAAAGGTAAAGAAAATCAGTATCTTTGTTTGTATTTCCAAAATTTTGATGCTATGCAAAATGAAATCCTCTACTATGAACAAATATGCACCTAAGCTACCTAAAATGCAAGCTAAAAAGGCTCAAAACCTCAATTGACAGATTAATGACACAAGCTAACCTAGAGAACCAATTTCTTGGCTCCCTAGCAACGGCGCCATTTAATTCTTACCCAGTACCTTTTCTAGACCTTGGAGATTAAATCAAAACTTTTATCCAAGGATTGCACTATAGGGTGCAACCTTGAGTCGTCTCACTTAAATGAAGCCTTAGTGAAATGGACCTAAATTAGCTTAAATGTCATGCAATGCAAGCTTGAATATAAACAGGGGGTTTTGGTTTTTTTCGAAATCATTAAGTGAATTGAATTAAGGGTAAACAAAATATATGTATATATTTTTTGGATTTTAGGGAATAGGTGATGGATGCAGGTAGATAATAACCAAATGATAATTAAGTTCCTCTTGAAAGTGTGCTCAGGCTGTTATAGTTCAAAATCAATTGATATGGGAGTAGAAATCACTAAGTTTCAAATTGATAAACCTCAAAATACTCTTTGAGTCCAAAATCTTGATAAATGAACTCCATTTCTCAAGATCCTGTTAAGTGCTCTTAGTGTGTATAGAAAAATTGATTAATGTAACAGGTCAAATGCAATCAAAATTGTCTCAATATCAAAACACAACCGTACAAGAGTAAAGAGAATCAAAAGATTACAACTGACATATATGAGACTTCATATATTTAAGCTCAGAGTTCTATAATAATCAATTCACTACACATATGAAAATCCAAGCTGATTACAACTATAATCAAGTAGTTCAGCTACAAAATACAAATCCTAAACCTAGAAACTCATAAATTCATAGCATAAACTAGGATTAAACTACTCCCCTTCTTAGCTCATTGAACTCCAGCCATTGCTACACTTCCAAGAGGAAGGAAAACGCCTAGCCACTCATAGAAATCTGAAGCATCTCAACTAAGAATGAATCTGAGCTTCCCATGGTGGAGGTTTAATAGTGAAAATAGAAGAAACTAGGGTTAGATGAGAGGAAGATGAGAGAGAAAGAAGATGGGGGCTAGTGTCTGAATGAATCATGTCACTTCCACGAAAATAGGGTTTCTCAACCGGTAATGGGGTGTATTGCGTCGGTTTATGAGAGTGGGTAGGTAAAATTTCCGAAAATGGTTCGGGTCTGGGTTGCTGATTCGAGGGGTTCGCCGCGGTGAAAGTATATGTTCGCCATAGCAAACCTTAGCCGAGAGTACTTCTGTTGAAGTGGTGTCTTCGCCGCGGCGAATCCTAGCAAAGGCATCAATCTGTCTTGTATGCTGGACTTCCTTGATCTTCACTCTTGGCTCTTCTTCTTGAGTGCCCTGAAATAAAAAGTAATGGTCTGAGGTATTGATTATCCCAGAAATTAATTAAATCCAATTAATGAATAAATATGACAATTTTACCCTCAAATAACACTAACTATGAACAAAGACCATCAATCCCAATTAAGCACAAATATCATTAAAACAAGCCAAAAAGTATAACAAAAATATGGAAAAAGTCATCAATTAGTATAAACAATTTGAGCTCAATCAAGTGTCAACGGTTATAAAACTGAACATGCGGCTTGAAAAGTACATAGGTTAATCAGGAAAAGACACGGCCCTAGAAAATCGACGAGGCTTAAATTAAAGGATTAAAATTATGCTGAAAGGTAAATCAAGCCTAGAGTGATGGATAGATCAGAGACGGTTCATAAGACAGTAATGGTGATTTGTAACTAGTCAAGAGAAATTATCTATGTAGTTGGCAGATAAGTAAGCTAACTCACTCTTTAACTTAATCCAACAGTCAAAAGTCTCCGAGAGGGCAATAATGGCTCGAGCATAAGGGAATTCTAGGGTCACAGTCAATCCTGAAGAGGCTTGTGATAGAGCACAGTAACTCTTGATGAGGTTTACAAAGGAGCACAGTAGCTCCTAATGACAGGCGGTAGAGCGTAGTAGCTCTTAAAGTCATGATGAGCCAAGCCTAATAAACTTGTTGAACCAGTGAGATACCTCGACTGATGACTATGGATAATAACAGGAATGATTAATCCTGAAATGAGTTTTAAGATGTGAAGGCCTCCTCAGATTGTCAACTGACACAAAGAGAGTACTCTTGGTTGTGTATGAACACCCTATGGTCGATTGAACCAAGTCCGAATCTATCTGTCAATTGAAGAAAGAAAGAATGATAAAGGCAAAAGAATGGAAGCTGTAAATCCTGAACAAAATATATTCAGGTAAGCTAACACGTAGGGTAGGAAAGTAATAAACTCCCCAGATTAAATCAGTAAGGGTAAAGAAGTGGCCTGGACCCATTCAAAATAAAGTATGAAAGGGTCTAAAATATGAAGATATGGGAAGTACCTAGAGAAGATATGATAAAGGAAACCCAGAAAGCCACGATATGATGAGACACCTTAAGAAAAGGTATGATGTTAAGGCACGACATTGAATATGTGTGCTTAAGGAATGAAAGACGTGTAAGAACTCGAAAAGCATTCGTGTAAATGCCCAAGGGCATAAAAACTTATGAGATTAAGTGAAAGTTTATGAATTGAAGTATGAAACCTAAGGCTAAAGCCTAGCCAAGAAAGAAAAAACAAGAATCTGCAGGCCGAAAGTGAGAGCCAAAGAACATTCTCCCTAAGAAACCTCCCAGGAAAAGCAAAGGTTGAGGTTTAATCTTGAAATTTCAAGGACACAATTTTTATAAGAGGGGGAGAAATGTAACATCCCAAATTTTGGCTCATAAGCAATAGCACAAGGAAAGGATGATTACTAAGTCCAATACAACGAAAGTCCCGGGGATCCCTTGAAAGGAAAAAGAGATTTTCCTAGGGCAAATGTGTAAAATAATAGTGTTCAGGGCCTAAAGAATGAGGAACTGGAAATGACTAAGAGTCAGAGGTTATGCCAGAAACTTGCAAGAGATGATTCAGAAGGTTAGGCCAAAGGAAGGACCAAATTGCAAAGAAACAATTCCTAGGCCAAGTAGGGACCTAATTGTAAATAATAAAAGTTCTGGTCAGCCAATGCTCAGAGTTAGCAAAAAGGGCCCAAATGATTTAGAAAAATTCCAGAAAAATAGGAATAGGATCCCAGAGCTTATATAAGGCTAGAAATGACGAAAATGCCCTGAAGTCATTTAAGGGTTTTGGACAATTTGAGATAGTTACTTAAATTGAATTATTTAAGCTATGAGACAGCCTCAAATAATTAGGAAAATATGGGTAAAATTAGCTGAGGAATTATCACATATTTTAAAATCAATTCCATCCCTAGAAAGTAACGAGATTAGCTTTAATTAAATTTAAAGCTTATTTATACCATATCTAGGGAAAGTCAAAATAGCCATCTAAGGTTTGACCTTTGAATTAAGAAAAATTAGAGGAATTCCCTATGATGAAAGGAAAAGGATGAAACCCAAAGACAGATCGACGGAGTTATGAGCCAGTAGAAAAGAATTCGGCAAAATCAACTCTGATTAAATATTATTTAATTAATTACATCACTTGGGAGAGAGGGATGGGATATTCCTTTCTCTATAAGTATAGTATGAGAAGATTAAGTTATGAGTCAATGAAAGGTACATTGGCAATGTTAAGAAACCTAGAAGGGAGCTAGACCGACAATGTCGGGTCCCTTAAAGGTCAAAATGGGAAATTTATGAAGAATTCTCAAAAATTTCCTCAAAATGGAAAAATGGTAAATTAGGGGTTTTTGAGTCATATATGATGTTTTGGGAGTGAAAATAGCCCAAAATAAATTATTGTGAAATTTGCCAAAAATAGTTATTTTTTAGGAAAATAGTGGAAATTGAGGAGATATAATTATTTTAATTATATAAGGGCCTCAATAATTGAAGAAAAAATATAGATACACTCCCTAGTAATATATATAAAATTATAAAATTATTTCTAAGCATTGAAAAGATAGGAAATAATTTATGAGGAATTTACTTTCGAATTCCTATCTGTAAAGACCTGATTTCAGAGAAAATGTGAAATAAATACCTAGAGGTCTTGAAAAATTCCCAAAATTTCTAGATCACACTTTTGAAATAAATAGGGATTTATCATGAAAAGAAATGGAATTTTGGAAGCCCTAATCTATTTTTCCTAATAGGGGGCAAGAAATCGGGTATTATGTAACCAAATGGTTTTTTAAAGTACCCCAACCAATTCCATTGCTTCCTAATCAGTCTTTACCATTTAGTTAGCATCCAACAAGTCCCAAATTCATGCTCATCATGACCAGAACAGCTGGCTTATGTGCTGGGCAAATTTTCAACCAATGATGAAAAATGACTTGGAAAGCAAGATTCGAGTGGATGGCTAGGATTTGCTGATGGCTTGACTTTAATTTTAGGCCATGTGATGAGAGCCTTTTTGTTGTTCGCCTTGGGTTATCAATAAAAAATAAATACAAATTAAGCAGTATAGTGCAAACTCGGGTCGTTTCACTTTTGGGAGCCTTTATTAATTACCTAAGCTAGACTAAATGCCATGCAAAGTAATGAAAAGGGGTTTTTGGATTTTTTAACATTTAATAAAATGTGCCAAAATTGAATGCAATGAAAACAAACCTAAGATACTATGTTTTTGGAGTTTTTAAGATAATAATGATGTAATGGAAGTGATTGATAGGAAATCTCTTGAAAATGGTTTTGTTGGCAATCATAGTTCACTTAAAATACTGGGAGTTTCACAAATCCATTAGGTTTTCTTAAATAAAAACCTCAATAACTCATTGAGTCCAATGCTTACATTAATGAACTCATTAATGAAAGTGATTTAGCCCAATTATTCTATGTTATTTCATATCATTTTAAGGGTATTTATCATAGATTTTGGCTCCTTTTGATGATAATTGTGCTTAATTTAGATTAAGAGTCCTTGCTTTGAGTTAGTGTCTTTTTGAGGTTAAAATTGTCATAATTGGTTATTAATTGTATTCAGTTGATTTCTAGGACAATTGATGCTTCAAATTGTTGCTTTTTACTGTAGGACACTTGAGAAGTGGAGCTAAGATCAAAGACCAAAGGATGACACAACACAAGATCAGAGTATCAGCACTAACACACTTCGCCGCAGCGAAGAGAAATCTTCGCCACGGTGCCAAAATGGAAATCTCACCAGTGATCTCTCGGGCAGAGTTCACCGCGGCCAACTTACAGCTTCGCCGCGGCGAACACACAAGATTAGGCGGAGCTCCTCTCGGGAATGCTTCGCCACGGCGAAGGTATACCTTCGCCGCGGTGAAAGACTCGTATCAGCAACGCCAAATCCGGATCAGAACGCGAAAATGGAGCCTCTAATCATATGATCCGACCCATATGGCCCCTTTAAAGCCCTTAGAAACCCTATTTTCGACCTAACACTCCATTCCATCTCCTACAACACCTCTATTCAGCCACCGCCTACGTATCTTTCATCCTCTTCTCTCATTTTTCCACCTCAGAAACCCTAATCCCATTTCCATTTCTCCCATCTGCTGCTGCCATGGCTGAAGAACAATATCTAGTTGGAGTTGGTTCAAGAGTTATGACTAGCTAAGCTTCTCAACTCTTGAATATGGTGGAAGGAGCATGAGTTCCAAGAGCTTCAAAGGGGAGTTAGCTTCATCTATGAGTTCTAGTTCTTTATTTATGAATTTCTAGGTCTAGGATTTGTAAATTTGAGCTGAACTATTTTGATTATGGTTGTAATCAATTCTGGATGATCATTTTGTGTATTGGATTGGTTAATGTTGAATTTGAGTTTCAATATATGTGGTTACATATATGTTTCTATGCATCTCTTTTGATACTCTCTGTCTTGCATGGTAATGTGTGATTGTTGAGTTTATCTGGGCTTGCATTTAACCAAGTGCATTAATTAATCTTAATACACACACCAAGTGAGCTTAATAGGATCTTATGAAATGGGTGACATTGATTAAGATCCTAGACTTAAAGAGTTCTTTAAGGTTTTCATTTAGAAGACTTGGTGATTTCTACTCCCAAAATTATTTTGAACCATGATTGCTTCAAAACTGTATTCAAGAGATTTCATATCATTAACTTCACTTCATTACCACTATCTTAGAAACATCCAAAAACATAGTAACTTAGATTAGCATTAAGTGCATTTAGTTTTGGCATTTCATTAATGGTTAAAAACACCAAAAACCCCCTTTTTCATTACTCTGCATAGCATTAATCTAACTTAGACATCTAATTTAGGCTCCCAAAAGAGAACGACCCGAGTTTGCACTACTGCATAGCTTGGAAAAATTTTTGAGCGAGAACCTCTAAGCGAACGACAAGAACAGGCTCTCTTTCAGAAAGCATTGTTAATTTCCCCTAATGTGTAACTTTGGAATGATCATGCAATAGGCCCAATGTAACACACATCAACTCAGTATCAAACATAACCATGCAAGACAGGAGAGAATCATGAGAGTTACAATAAGCATATATGCAACCACATATATTTAAGCACAAAGTTCAACAACAATCAATCCAAATTACAAATGTTAATCAGTAACCACTGATTACAGAATTAATCAAAGTGTCTAACTAAGACTTTACAACTCCTATACCTAGAAAATTATAAACACATAGCTAGAAACTAAAGATTAAAACTAAAACTCCCCTTTGAAGCTTGGAAACTCATGCTACTCTACCATCTTCAAGAGTTGGAAAAGCTTAGCTCATCATAGCCTTGGAATCAGCTCCAACCAAAGTTAAATCTTCAGCCATAGCAGCTAGGAGATGAAGGAAATGAGATGGAGTGAAGGAAAGATGAAGGAAATGGATGGGGAAGAAGATGGAGGTGGAGAGGCAAGAGGATGGGAGAATAGAGGTGTTGGAGATGACAGAATAGAGTGTTAGGTCGAAAATAGGGTTTCTAAGGGCTTGAGGGGTCAATCTGGGTCGGATCATATGAGTAGAGGGTCCATATTTGCATTCTGGATCCGAATCTGACGTTCCTGATATGAAGAGGTTCGCCGTGGCGAACTCAAAAGTTAGCCACGGCGAACTATTCCAAAGAGGTATTCTAGTGAGATTTTGAGAGTTTGCCTCGACGAACCAAAAAGTTTGCCCCTGCGAACTATTCCAGAATAGCCACTGATGCACATTTTCAGACTGTTTGCTACAGCATAGCATTTTCTTGGAAACTCTCATGTTATGTAATGCTTTGGTCTTCAATCTTGGCTCTAATTTTCAAGTGTCCTACAATAAAAAGCAACAATTTGAAGCATCAATTGTCCTAGAAATCAATTGAATATTAATAACTAATTATGACAATTTTACCCTCAAAAAGACACTAACACAAAGCAAGGACTCTAAATCTAAATTAAGCACAATTATCAATAAAAGGAGCCAAAATCTATGATAAAAACCCTCAAAATGATATGAAATAACATAGAACAGTTGGGTTCAATCACCATGTTTGGCACTTGAAAATGCTTGCCAAATGGGGAAGAACCAACAGAAATTGTGGCCTATAGATACCCCCATAATTCTCCCAAACTTCGTGCAAAAATATGGATAAATAGGGGAGATTCTGCACAAATTTTTCTTGACTTCTAAACACCTTCAAAACCACTTCCAATCCAAGGCTAATCATCAAGCTTTGATCAAGGACTCCTTAAGGTATGTTTAGGCTTTAATTTGGTGCATTTCTAATGGCTAAATCATGAGTTCTTGGTAAGGGAAATTGCTGGAAAATTCTGGTTGTGCTGGAAATCTTAGGAATTGGATAGCAACTTGTTTAATGACATTGAATCATAATGTTTGGATGGTTAAACCCTAAGACAAGGTGCTACACAAAATTGATAAGGTTAGGGAAAGATGAAATAGATGTTAGAAACATGTTTAAAGGCTTAGAAACAACAAGAATCAAGTGGTTCTGTGTTAATTTTGTAAGAAATCCAACTTCCCTTAATTTGTGATTCTGTTCGGTCTTGACTGTTCATAATGGTTAGGATTGGATTTTGATTGTTTTGAGTTTAGAAATATATTCTACATGTAAAATTATGTGGAAATAGCATGTGAAAATAATTTTAGAAAGGTTGGAATTGAAACTCAAGAGTTAGAGTTCAAGTATGTTCAAGAAAGAATCAAGTAGAGATAAGTTAATAACTTGATTCTAATAATTGTTTTGCATAATGTATTAATGTCTTTAGGACCTTGGGAACATCCAAGAGGATGTTTAATGGTGTTGACCAAAAATCCATAGGGTTGGAAAGACAAGGGAATCAAAGGAAAAGCAAGAGGAAAGCTATGTTACAAGGTAGTGAACTTACCTATATTGTGTGCTTGATATGTATGCTTGCATGGTATGCTTGTGACACCATAATGTGACTAACCCATAATGAAATGTTTACAAAGTTAAGTGCAAACTTATGTTATGTTGTGCCTTGGCAATATGTTATGAAAGCATGTGATGTTTGGCTTACTTTCTATGGCATCCATATGTTAATGTTATGATAACATGTCATGCATTGATATTATGTCTTGCATACTT
Organism: Neltuma alba; assembly: GCF_004799145.2. NCBI lineage: Eukaryota > Viridiplantae > Streptophyta > Magnoliopsida > Fabales > Fabaceae > Neltuma > Neltuma alba. Next base: position 31,994 of record NW_021635028.1, on the reverse strand, counting down.
ATAGGTAGTATTTGCTACTGAGATTCTCTCGAATCTCACCCTTCCTTAACCATTGCTAATAGGTTCTACAAGCTTAAAGGAAAAATCAAGAAGTGGAAGTGCAAGATAAAGGGAAGAAACCAAGGATGTCTCATGTTTCCATAACATACCATGCTATGTAACTATTATGTTAGTTGATGTTATAATCATGTCATGTATATTCGATGATGTTTAAAGTATTTATGGTGTGTAAGATGACATGAGATTATGTATGGAAATAGTATATGCAATGACAACACGTGAAATGCAAGAAATGAATTTATTTGAAAATGTTGAATTAAGTTAGGGAGTTAGAGAGTCCCTAAATGAGCCACAAATTGGTGATAATGATGAGACAGAGCAAATGAACGAATTTTGCCATGAAATTTGGTGAGTGTTTAGAGAACATCCTAAGATTTAAAACAAGTGGTAGATCATGTGAAATGGATGTGTATACTAAGAGTTATGGGTGTTCAAAGTTGAGGCAGGACTTCTGGAAAACACTATTTTGACCAAATAAACAATAATGTTTTATGAATAAACTGTACTAATTGGAAAGGACTAAGTCTAGATTTTTATTTTTTTCCTTGTATATAATTGAAAGAGCTTTATGTGAAAATTAGAACCACTATGTTTTGTTTTTTCTAGAATTAGTTATGATTTTTCAAAGTTGGCCCCAAATTCTGGAATATGCAGTGAACCGTGATCATACAAGTCAAAATTTAAAACTTGATTTTCTAATCTTAAGGCCAACAAATGTGGTTCCAAATGCTTTCATATAATACACTAAAGTATATAAAAGTAAGGTGTGATATTAAGCTCATAAAAACGTAACTAGGACGTTGATTTACAAAAATACTATTCACTGTGCATTTTTTAGATTACAGTCCAACTTTGAAACATCATAACTAATTCTAGAAAAATTGTATGGAGGTGTTTCAAATTTTCAATCAAAGCTCTTTTAATGCTCTTTAAGGAAAAAATATCTAACTGGACTTATCTCTCGCCAATTCATACAGTTTAATCATTAAACTTTACTATTCATTTGATAAATTCTGGAACTTCTAGATTTCTTGCCTCAAGTTTGGAAATTCGTATCTCCTTGTGTGCATATCCAATCGAGGTGATCTACCTCTTGATTTAAACCTTGGGATGTTTACTATAATTCTACCAAATTTTGTGGCTTAATTAGTTCATTTGATGGTCAAACTAAAGCTCGAAACTGACTGCTCTAGGACCTATGTTTTTATCTTTACCTTTACTTGCTTTAATTCTTTTTACTGCTTTGGCATGCATAACTTGGATTTACTCTTTCCTACTCATTATCATACATTTCTATTCATGCCATAGAAATTCTAATCAATTATATTGCATCATTGGCATTCATAAAAATAATTTACATAATAGGAGAATTATACATTAATCCTTAATCTCATTCATTAACATCAATAATTCTCCACTTTCTTCTCCTTCCTTCTCATGCCATTATTGCCCATCATTGATTGAGCTAAATGGTTGGTCAGGGAGGGATGAGATTCAGGAGAATCTTAGTAGCAAACAATACCACACAATCATGCTAGATGGATGTTAATGCATTACATGCAACTTGCTTATTCTCTTGTTAGTTAGTGACATATTAGCATGCTTAAGCTACCTTCTTGATGCATGGCCATGGAAACACAATCTACTCATCATGAATAGCAATTATAGTAGCCAAAATATGCCACAACAACATTCAAACATCATGTACATATCAATACACAACCATACAACATTAAGCAATGACAATAGGTAAGTTCATTACCTTGTACTTCAAGCTTTCCTCTTGCTTTTCCTTTAACTCCCTTGACTTCCCAACCATGTTAGCTTTTGGCCAACATCCTCAAACATCCTTTTGGGCATTCCAAGGTTCTAAATATAGTCATAATGATCATACAATCTATTAGGACCAAGAGATTACATAAAGTTTAAGACTAGCTCTCTTGAACTTAACCTTTTCTCTAAAATTTAGGATTAGTGTTCTAGCTTTGTAACAATTGTTCCCTTAGGCTAATCTTACATAATTTTGCCCAAGGAATCTAAATAGGAGCTTGAATTCATGAAAAGAAAACTCCTTCCCCAAGAACTAAAGTTGGCCGAATAGGGAACTCATGAAATCTAAAATTCCAACTTTAATTCTAATGCTTCCAAAGCTTATGCTTTAGGTTTACCCTACACTACTTTCCATTTTAAACAATGGAAGCATCGAAACCATGAAAAACAAATCCTAGGGTATCAATCTTAGCTTGGCCGAACAGTACCCACAATATCTCTACCATGAAATCTTTCAAATTTCAACATAATACCACTTGAAATAAGCTATAACCAAAGAGTTGAGACTAGGTTTAACATCAAAATTGTCACTTCTCAATTTTTAGATCTAAGATCCCTAGAAGTAGCCTAAAGAAGGTAGGCTATTAAGCGCTTTTTGAGCAGAAATCCCAAAGATGAGAAAAGAAGTCAAAATAGTTTCAGGGATTAAATTGCAAAGTAAAAGTTTTTAGGGGCTTAAGTATAATCAAGGCTAGAGACTCTAGTAAAGTCTCAAGGGCCCAAAAAGAGAAAAGAAATTAGAAACAGGCCAAGGGGTAGGTTAGAAACCACAAAGAGAGGGTTGTATGACGTTAAGTCCAAGCAGGGACTAAACTGTAAATTCAGAAAATTACGGCCAATAAGGCAACTTAAATGGAATTTATGAAGTTATGGCCGGTAAAAAGTATACCGTTTGAGGTAATTATTTAAAATAGCAAGAGATCTCAAAAATGTATGCAAAAATGAGGTTAAATGATTGAAAGGTTGTACTAATTTATAAAAATTAGTCCTGTAACCAAAAGGCCAGTGGAATAGCTTTAATAAATTAAGAAGCCGATTATGCTGATAAAAAGGGTATTTTAGTAAATGATTTTTATGCAAGGCTTAAAGGAAGTGTTATGGCCTGAGAAAATTCATAGATTTTCTGTAAGGTGGAAGGAATTTTTGAAGTAGACAAAATAATTTTTAGAGCTCTAGAAAGCCGAAAGAAGCCCTGAAAAACGATCATTAATACATCATGTAAGGTAATCATGACACATGTAAAGGCATTAATTAGGAGAGAAGAGGTAGTGGAATAAGACAAAAGTAAGGTGACAAATATATCAATGCTCCAGGAGACCGGAACTAAGAGAATGGACCGATAAAGTGCACTAATAAAGTGTAAAGGTACACTTGCTTTTTACTTAGCCTAGATTGTGCCATTTGTCAAGCTCCTTATGGAAAGGATTTTGACTTTGAACATAAATTTCATTTAGAATTATTTTAAGGTTGGAAAATGGTTCAAGGAGCCTTCACAAGTTGATACCTTACCCTTGTCATTTGAATGAAATTAAGGGGCATTTTGGTCCATTCAAGTTAAAGTTTTGGCTATAAATACCCCGCCTTGGAAGAGAATTTTGGTAGCCATTTGTAGAGGAAAAATTCTGCCAAAATTTAGAGAGAAAAACGTGGGGGTGAAGGCCAAGCAGAAGGAACAAGGTTCAAGCTTCAAGATAAAGGTATGTGATGGTTATAACATCTGCCTTAATGCATATTTCGAATAAGTTATTCTTTGTATCTAATTCTGGAATTTGGCATGATTAAAGTACACTCTGTAAGCTTTAAATCCATAGGTAGAACACTTTATTTGGATATGTGTACGATTTATGGTGATTTTTCAAATTTAGGGTTTAAAATTTAGAAACAGTGTTTAACCTTTAGAATAGTAGCAAATTCTGTACAATTCTGGTATTGTTTCATATAGAATTGATTCCTGAGAATATTTTTTGTTTAAAGAGAACTTAAGGAGTTTTCAGTAAGACTTCAAACCACTTAGTTTTGATTTTTTTAGAATTAATTATGAATTTTCAAAGTTGAGCAAAAATTTTGGAATTTTTGTGTGAACAGTACTTGTGAAGCAAAATTTTCAGATTTGATCTTATTGAATCTAAGGCCATCTAAAGTAATCCTAATTGACAAAAAATTCAAGGGAGTCAAAGGAAAAGTAAGAGAAAAGCTTGCGGTGCAAGGTAGTGAACTTACCCTTTTTGTGCTTAATGTTGTCTGCTTATGTGTTGGTCTGTTTTGTTGACATTTGTATGATGTTGTGACATGATGATTGTTGCTAGAAATGCTACTTTTAATATGTTTTCATGGCCATGCATTTTTATACCAATCATAAAACATGATGGTATGTCACTAGTTAACTTAAATTTATAGAAAACTACATACTATACACTAGCATCCATCTTGTGCATGTATGTGGTAATGTTTGCTACTGAGATTCTCCCAAATCTCACCTCTCCCTAACCAACCATTTAGGTTAATCAATGATGAGCACTAATGGCATGAGAAGCAAGGAGAAGAAAGTGGAGAATTATTGACATTAATAATTGAGATTATGTTCTATGTATAACTCTCTTGCATTGTAAATTATGTTATGAATGCCATCAATGCAATGTATGTGGTTAGAATGTTTATGGCATGAATGAAAATGTATGAGCATGAATGAAAAATATCAAACCTAAGTTATGTATGTCAAAGAAATAAAAAGAATTAAAGCAAGCAAAGGTAAAAGGATAAAACATAGATCCTAGAGTATTAGATTCGAGCTTCAGTTTGACCTATCAAATGAATGCGTTAAAGTATAAAATTTGGTAGACCTATAGTACACATCTCAAGTTTTAAAATTAGAGGTAAATTACCTCAATTAGATGTGTGCACAAGGAGATATGAATTTCCAAAGTTGAGGCATAGAATCCGAAAGTTCCAGATTTTACCAAATGAACAGTAATTTTCATCTAATAAACTGTACGAATTGGGCAAGGATAAGTCCAATTGGATATTTTTTCATTAAAGAGCATTAAAAGAGCTTTTCGTAGAATTTTGGAACACCTCCATATGATTTTTCTAGAATTAGTTATGATTTTTCAAAGTTGGACTTGTAATCTAAAAATTGCATAGTGAACAGTAATTTCTGAAAAGTAACGTTCTAAATGAGATTTTTGAGCTCAAGACCATCCAAGGTGGTCTAAAATGATTCTAAATGGACTCTAAGGTATTATATAAGTAAGGTGTGACAAAAATCATCTTCCCTCATCCATGATAAATTTCAGCCAGCACCTCCTTTAAGGGAGATAACATTTTTCAACCATCTAAATGAAGAAATCAAAGCAAGAAACACAATAAAACAACCTACTAACCTTAGATCCAAACTTAGTTGATCAAAGGTAGTAGCATTCCTCTTAATCGCACTTCAAGAATCAAATTTGCAAGATTTTCCCTACCTTGGCCGAAATATGTGTCTTGCAAGAGGGGAGGGAGTGTCTATTTATAGGTCAAGGCTCTCACCAACCATGTTAATTATAATTGTGATGTGTCATAATCTTGTGGCTTCTTGAACTATTTTTCATCCTTAAAATTAATCCAAACTAAATTGAATTTCAAAGTCAAAATCCTCTCTATAGATAGCTGAACAAGTGGCATCTTAATCCTTTCCATTCATAATTACTCTACACAGTGCATTAATGAGTCATCATTACTTTTGTCTTTTTTTTAGATATTTTTCTCTATTTAATTAACTCTTATTTGTCAGAATTTCTTCCTGGCTTTTTAGAGTTCTGAAAATTCTTTTGTTTATTCCATAAATTCTTTTCACCTTTATAGGAAACTTATGAATTTTCTCAAACCATAACTCATCCTGTAGGCCCCACTTAAAAATCATTCTCTAAAATGCCCTTTTCATTGGAATAATCGGCCTTATATTTTATTAAAGCCATTTCGCTAGACTTCTGGGAGTGGGACTAATTTTATAAATTAGTATAATATTTTAACTATTTAACCTCATTTTTATGTACATTTTTTAAGTCTCTTGCTATATCAAATAATTACCTCAAACAATGTACTTTTTACCATCTACAATCTTATAAATTTCATTTAAGTTGCTTCAAGGGTATTTTCATTATTTCTCTTCACAAAAGAATCTTAGGATATTATTTTCCATTTTCTGGAATTTTCTTAGAATTTTTTGTATACTATTATTTTTCATTTTTTGGGATTTTCTTAGAATTTTTTGTATACTTTCCATTTTTACACTATTGGGCGTAACTTTCTGAAATTACGATTTAGTCCTTAATTGGTCTTAACATCATAAAACATCTCTTTGAGGTGCTTAACTTAACCTTTGGCCTATATCTAGCATCTTTCTCTTTCTGGGCTCTTGAGACTCTCTTGGAATCTCAACATTACTTACACATTTGTTTCCTAGTAACTTTCTTACTTCGCAGTTTAGTTCCTAAAATTGCTTTGACTTCCTTTCTTATTTTTGGAACTTTTGCTAAAAAGGGTCTTGTAGCCTATCTAATTCAAACTAATTTTTATACTTCTAGGCCCAAAAGTGAGGATGTTACATTAGAGAAGGTGCAACTGCCACAAGGGGTACTAGTGGTAACATACTAGGTCCTACTATATCCATCTGATGTGGGTCTGGAGTAACGAGCTAACTGGGCTTAGGGAAGTCAAACCTACTAGCTCTCTCTGGATCAATCAAACTAGTCACTGGGTCCACTAAGGAACTAGGTCTCGGTAGGTTAACTAACTCCTCCCAGGTACACCCTGCAAGACATGCTCAATGCTTAAGAACCATATTAGAGCCCATCAAAGAATGCCCTGGACTAGCATCCCTAAACACCTATTCCACTGGGTCCTCCTCATCCATTAGCTCATCCAAATCAGGTATGTCCCCTTGGTTCACTGAAGGCTCAGAGTTAGCATCATAATCTATGAGGTTTCTTGCAAAACCTAACTAACATGCCAATTCCTCCTCAATTGACATATTAAACTAATAGTCTAAACTAAGTAGAGCATTCCTTCTTATACCAGAACCTTTGCTCTGATATCAAATAGACTACCTTAAGGTTCAATATATGCCAAATAGGACCACATTGGATGGCCTTAGATTAAAGAAGATCAAATCTAGAATTTTGCTTCATAGGTACTGTTCATTTGGTATTTCTAAAATTTTTACTCAACTTTGAAAATTCATAATTAATTCTAGAAAATTCTAAACTGAGTGGTTCTGAGTCCTACAAAAAGCTCCTTAATTGATCTTCAAAAACAAAATAGTGTTAGGAACCAATTTAGTGTGAAATAGCACCAAAATTTTATGGAATTTTCTAATGTTCTATTTGTCAAAAACTGTTTCTAGATTTTTAACCCTAAATTTGGAAAATCACCATAAATTGTACACATATCCATATTGAGTGTTCTACCTATGGATTTAAAGCTTAGAGAGTGTAATTTAATCATGAAAAATTTCACAGTTAGACATAAATAGAAACTTAATCAAAATGCAGCTCCAAAGTCACAACTTTTAGGGTCTACAATATCCATGCACATATTAATTAGAATGCCAAAAGTCAAGGAGGTTCATCAAATATGTATCATTTTTCCACCACTTTCTTCTTTCTCCTTGATGGTTTAGCCCCTAGGGATGGTTTATATTTGGAAGGAGTGAGATTTCATTGAAATTCTAATAGCAAGATAATCAACAATAATATCAAGTATACATCATCATTAAGCATTTCAATATTTGCTATTATTGGAGAACTAATTCTACCTCATGTTTGAAGCAACTCTAACATGCAATAGCTAAGGCAATTCAAAGTAAGGAGTAGCCACATATCAAACAAAATCAATCATCTTAGGTCAACCACATAATAGCAATCCACCATGCATAATAATCATTGCAATGTTAACATTAAAGATAATTAAATCTTGCTACCTTGATCCAAGTGAACCTTTGCTCTTTGGTCTTGATCCTTTCCACCACAAATGTCAAACGCTTACATCACATTTCAAAGGGGAAACCATATTACAACTCAAGCTACAACAAGACTTATTGACAATTTCTTAAGTAAACCCTTAACCCTTAATCTTGAATTTTAGAGTTTTGTTTTCATTAACCTACAAATTATCCTTTTGGGTCAAGCCTACATAAATTTTCCTGTAGAATACAAATATGATCTTGGATTTATGAAAATTAAATTCCTTCCCTTCCAAACTGTTTTGGTCGAGAGGTAGGATTTAAAAATCCTAATTTTCCATCTTTAATCCCAATGCTTCCAAAACTTATCCTTTAGGTTTACCTACACAATTTTTCATTTTAAACCCATTGGAAGTATCAAAACTCACAAAATCACATCTTAGGGTATAGTTCCAGATCTATCCAAATAGTACATCCAAATTCCATAACATGCAATTTTTTCAATCTTAATGCAATACCACTTAAATCAAGCTATAATAAATGACTTTAATCTAGGTTTAACTAAACTCTCCTTTTTAGTCACCTTAGGGGTTCAAAATAAATAACTGGAAAGAAATACGCAATAAAGTGGCATAATCAGGGTCGTATCACTTTAGGGAGTGATTGGGCCCAATTCTTCTATGTTATTTTATATCATTTTTAAGGTTTTTATCGTGATTTAGTGGCTCTTTCAATGATAATTGTGCATTATTTAGATTAAGAGTCCTTGCTTTGAGTTAATGTCTTTCTGGGATGAAATTGTCATGATTGGATATTAATTGTATTCAATTGATTTTTAGAACAATTCATGCTTTAAATTATTGCTTTTCATTATAGGACACTTAAGAATTAGAGCCAAATTTAGAGACCAAAGGATTACACAGCACAAGACTCAGAGTGTTGATTCTGGACACCTTTACTGTGGCCAAGAAAACCTTTCGTCATAGTGCAATTTGAAGATGATCACAAGTGACCTCTCGGGGAGGCTTCACCATGGCAAACTTCCCCCTTTGTCATGGCAAAGTCCTCGTATCAACAACATTAGATTTAGATCAGAACATTGTCACATCCAGTAATCTAGTAAATAAGAGTAAGGATATTCGTGGTAAGGGCCAGATTCATAGAAAGAAACAAGGGGACACAACTCTTAAAGTTAGGGTAGTGTCGGGGTAAAAAGTATAATTTCTAAAAGTTACGGGCACAATTATATAATTTTGGAAAAATATGTTAGAAATTCCCAAAAATTATGGAATAATCATAGAAACTAGAGAAAAGCCCTCAGACATTATATTAATTTTTAAAAGGTAGAATTTTGATGAAAAATATTTATTATGATTTTTCAGTCAGTTTTGAAAGCTTGACTAATTAAAGAAAATTAGTCAAAGGTTAATTATGGAAAAATATGTCTAAGGCTTGGAAAATTGAGGAAAAATAGGGATAATGTACCTTAGGAATTATATGACAATTGATTGAGCACAAATTGTCTATATCACTTGAAATATTTTTAAGGTTTTTGTTACACTTTTTGGCTCTTTTGCTGATAATTTTGTTTATTTGTGATTGAGACTTTGTTTTGAATTAGTACTGTTTAAGGGTAAAATTGTCATATTTATTCATTAATTACATTTAATTGATTTTTGGGACAATCGATACCTTAAACCATTATTTTTTATTTCAAGACACTCAAGAAGTGGAGTCAAGAGTGAAGACCAAACAAGTACAACATATAAGTTCAACAGCATCAACACAGTCATACTTCGTCGCAACGAAGCCAAGATTATCACCAGAAGAACTCCCAGGAAAGGTTCGCTGTAGCCACAAGTTGGCTTTGCCACAACGAAGCCACAACATCAAGCATTATACCTCTCAGGAATGGTTTGCCGTGGTAAACTCTTCGAATCAGCAACCCAGACCCGAACCATTTTCAAAAATTCTACCTACCCACTGGTGCAAACCGACCCAGTACAACTCATTACCAGTTTAGAAACCCTATTTTGTGGTAATTAACATCATTCACGACAAACACAACCTCCATTTCGTCCTCTATCATCCTTCTCTCTTTTAACCCTAATTTCTTCCACGTCAAACCTCCACCACGGGTAGCTCAGATTCATTCCTAGTTGTGAAGCTTCAAAGTGCTATGTGTGGCTAGGCATTTTACTTCCTCTTGAAGGTGTAGCAATGGCTGGAGTTCAGTGAGCTAAGAAGTTCAGCTATGAATTTATAAATTCCTAAGTCTAGGGTTTGTAATTTGTAGTTGAGCTACTTGATTATAGTTGTAATCAGTTTTGCATATTCATTTTGTGTAGTGGATTGGTTTATGTAGAACTTTGAGCTCAAATATACCTAGTTTCATATATGTCTACTTGTGATCATCTTGATTCTCTTTATTCTTGTACGGTTGTGTTTGATGTTGAGTTGATTCTGGTTGCATTTGACCTGTTGCATTGGCTAATCCTCCTACACATACTAAGAGTACTTCATAGGATCTTAAGAAATGGAGTCCCATTGATTGAGATCATGGACTTAAAAGTATTTTAAGATTTATCCCATAACAATCAATTTTGAACTACGACAGCCAGAGCACACTTTCAAGAGGATTTTATCACTATTTAATCACTTGTTTTTCATAATTCTGTTTTTCATATCCCTAAAATCTTTAAAAAAATACTTTTATAATTTTGTTTAGTTCAGTTAATGTTTTCAAAAACCAAAACCCCTTTTTCCTGATTAGCTTACATTACATAGCATTTAAGTTAGCTTAGGGCAAATTTCTTTTAGGCTCTGATTAAGTGAAACGACTCGGGATTGCATCCTACAGTGTAATCTTTAGATAAAATTTTGATTTAACCTCCAAGGGCTAAGAAAAGGTTATAAATCAAATGGTGTTATTGTCGAGGAGCCAAGAAATTGGTTCTCTAGGTTAGCTTGTGTCATTTTTGCTGTTAGTTAAGATTAAGAGCCTTTTTAGGTTGCATTTTAGGTAGTTTAGGTTCATACTTAGCCATAGTATAGGTTTTCATTTTTCATAGCATCAAAATTTTTGGAAATACAAACAAAGATATTGATTTTCTTCACTTTTCATACTTTGCATTTTGCATTTGCAAAGTTCAGAACCTTGTTCCTGCTATCTGTGGACCTTTGTCACAGCCAACTCTCTATTTCGCTGTGGCTAACTTACAGAAATCTTTGAGGATCCCTCTCAGGACACTTTCACTGTGGCCAACTTGTGATTTTGCCATGGCCAACCTGCATTCTACAGACTACTTTCAGCCTCGGGACAGTTTCGCCACAACCAACTTCTACTTTCGCTGCTGCAAACTTTTCTGGACAGTTTTGAAAACTGAATTTGTTAGCCTTTCTTTCTGTGTATACACACTCATATACACCCATACACTTGCATCCATCACATTTCATACTTTTATTTGACTTTGTGTGTAGCAAGTCAATTTTGTTTAATCTTTTCCCTGTTGAATTTTCTCTTGCATGTCATGAAAACCAAAATTGAGAGGAGACTTAGAGAGATGAGAAGAGAAAAGAGAGTTGAAGGGATAAGAGAAGTAGTGGTTGAGCAAGAAAATATTTCTATGGAATCTAGCCTATCCAGTAGCGAGGTGAACATATTAAAGAAGAGATTATGGCTGATATACTACCTAACCCACCTAATCTTAACCCTAATGCCAACCAACTGAGAAATGATGGCAATAGAGGTAATGGGAACATGAGAGAGTAGGAGAAAATAATAGCAACCCTAAAAGAAGGACCATTAAGGAAGCCACAACTTCTAACATCAATTTTGATACATTTACTGCTGCATGTCCAAATTTTGATGTGAATTTTAAAATTAAAGGTTCACTAATTAAATCACTTCCAAAGTTCTATGGCTTAATAGGAGAAGATCCTTATCTCCATCTGCAATCCCTATCCATGGTGTGTCAAAGCATGAAGCTTGTTGGAGTATCGTTTGACCAAGCACTATGGAAGGTCTTTCATCTATCCTTGGAAGGAAAAGCTAGAGAATGGTACATGAGCCTTCCAAGACATATGGTAGATGCATATCACAGTTAGGGGAACCTAAGCAAAGTGTTCTTATAGAAATACTTTTCGGCTTTGTAACACCTTATGTTTATACCATATAACTTATCTTACGGAAGCATTTGAAATCACTTTTGAAGACTACAAGTTATGAAAAATCAAGTTTGAAAATTTTCATTTACGGGTTACTATTCATTGTCACCCTAAAATATGACAACTTTGAAAATTCATAACTAATTGTAGAAAAATCAAAATAGAGTGATTCCAAGTTCTATGGAAAGCTCTTTGGATAAAATTTTGAGAAAAAATAGTTTCTGGACTGATCGCCTTGAAATTTGAGTCCAATTTTCTTTGAAAAAGTTACTGTTTATTTGGTCATTTTCAGATTTTTACTTTATTTTTGCCTAACTTTGGAAAGGCATAACTTTCTGATCGGTTATCGAAATCAGGCGAACTACCCCTCATTTTAAAGAGAAAAATAAGATCTCTTGGCTCGTCAAATTTCAAAACCTAACTCACTCTTTTACTCAAATAATCATTGGTCAAACTTTAATCCTTTTTAGTTGACCACTTAACATCATAGCATACTCTCCTTAGCTGTATTAACTATTTCTAATCATGCTTGGAGTATTCTACTCATACTTGTATACCTCTAGCCTTAATCATACTATTGGAAACTTAAAGCATGTTTCATATTACATTCCTCCAAATAGAAAGGTTCAAAGCCATATAAAGTTACTATGGCTTACTATCTCTTTAAGTAAGAGCCAACTCTTTTCCGTTGCCCTTAGATGTTGAAGGCCCTAAGATTTGTTTAAATATTGGGGTAAGATTTTTGAAGAATCTCGGTAGCAATTGCATACATTATCAAGGTCACACAATACATTGTAAATCAAGCTACATGCATGCATACTTTAACTTTATGTTCATGCTATGGCAAGGACATATCATCATAAACATTCATGGCACTCAACATAGCATAAGCCAAGGCATAATTTGCATGGAGGCAACATCATATAACATAACATTCTCATCCACCTCATAGCATGACAGGTTAGCAAAACACATAGCCATAATCATACAAAGTAAGGTGACACTCTAATATAATGAATTGCAAAAGCTACCTTGAATGCTTTCCTTCCTTTTGAAATCTTTCCTCTTGACTAGATCTTTGCCCCTTTGTTGTGTATAGCCTATTAGGCAACCAATGACACAACATTAAGTATCATCAACTTCACAACTTAACGTAACCCCTTTTTCTTGGTTTTTAGGGTTTATTTTTTTAGCTTTGATTCTTGAACTTTCTTGGGCTTTTCCTACATAATTTTTCATATAGAATCCATTTATCATATTAGTTTTATAAAAATCCAATCCCTTCCCATTGAACTTGACTTGGCCGAACCATATATATAGTAACAGGGAAAAGGATTTTCAACAAAACTAACATGTAATCACCTAATCCTTAACCTTTAACCATGCTTAATCTTAACCATACATAACCTAAACCCTTCCTATCCATTTTAAGGAAATTTGGACAGCACTTCCCCTTAGAAAAATGACTTTCTATCATCACTAAAATAGCCTAAAACTAACATACCATCATTATAACTTGAAATGGAAGAGTTGTAGAGGCTTACCTTGCTTCCAAATGACTTTCTCTCACTAACATTCTTCTCTTTCTCTCTCTACATGAAAATTTGCAAGAGGTTTCCTACTTGAAAGGTCTTGCATGAAATGAACATGTGGGGGGTATTTATAGGCTTCATATTTCACTAATTCCACATATGCCCTTCTTGCATAAGACTTGCCCTCTAATTTTTACCTCTTTCCACATGTACAAATCTTAGGTTATGTAGCTTAGTATGTTGACACTTAGATGATGAGTTATTAGGGCTTATGTCATCTCTTCTTATCCATTAAGATTAATTAGGTCTTAATCAAGGTTAACTCTCTTAATTCCTTGATTAACTTAGCTAATTGCCCTTCTAGAAACTTTTGACTTTTTAAAGTTAGATGGTTAAATCCTAGCCATCCAATGAACTATGTTTGCCATGTGTCAAGATCTTATGGAAGATGACTTAAACCTTAATCATCTTATTTATCCCTAATTAAATTTTAATCTAATTTTATTTATTTTTTTCTTTTTCTTTTTCTTTTTCTTTTTATTTTCTTTTTACTTTTCTTGGCCAATTTGGGCGTGACATGTGTCCTTGGCAATCTATAGGAAATTTTATCACCCCTATTGTCCAAACAATCCACTGAGTCTTAATACAGTATTGGTTTATTTTATCTGATAGCTGAAAAATTCTACTATCTCAAAATTCTTATATCAGCTCACCATTAATTATATCTCAGTAAAGGGAACTTCCTTAGTTAATTTCATAATTTTTCTCCCTGTATAACTCCTTAAATTGTCATTTCTGTAAAAACAGACAATCTACCGATATTAATTAGCTCTAAATTCAATTAAAGCTAACCTCCTCATCATTTAGGGTTGGAATTAATTTTATAAATTTCCATAATTCCTAAATGAATTTTATTTGAATTTTCATAATTTTCTGAGATCTCTAGATATTTTAATAATTAATATTGGCTAATTTTTCTTAATTTAGCCAGAATATTAATAATTAAAATAATTTTTTATAAATTATTTTCAACCTGTATTTACTTTCTAGACCTCAAATACTGTTCTATGGCATTAATTGTAGAATTCATTTTTGAACTTACATTTATCAAAATCAAACTCCTTTCTTTTGAATCTCTTTTGGGTGAGACATTAGGGTTTCTAGAGTAAAAATTTTATCTTCAATTTTAATGCTTCCAATCACTTTTTCTTAGTGTAACCCTATATGATTTTGCCTTCTAAATTCATTAGAAGCATCAAATTAATATGATGTTATTACACTAAGCCACACTGTAAAAATTGTACTATATCAAGTAAACTTTCGAGTTATGTCATCTAGAAAACTCAAGTATTTGTCCTTTTAATCTTATCTTGTAGTCCATAAGCATCTCTTATGATTAATGAGTACACATGGCATAATAATGAGTAGAATACAGATTTATTCTCTCTTTAGGAAACATCAAATTACTTTATGTAAATATAACTTTGACCATATTTTTTTTATGGTTCCTAAGTCCAAAAATTTATCCCTTTACTCCATTAATTTCCTTTTATTGTTAGGAAATTTTTCTAATTTTTCTCAAGTCAAAACTTGACTTGGAAGTATTTCTTTTTAAATTTCCTCAAAATCATCTTATTTAGCACTATTAGGCTTTAAAGATGAAATCACTTTTATAATCTCATAATAAATCCAATCTAAATATTCCCCATCTCTGTCTAATTATTTGAGACCTCCAAACATTTAAAATAATTAATCTTGGTTAATTTTTTCTTAATTAAACAAAATTCTCATAATTACATAAAATTAATTTCTAACATATTTTCATCATATATTCACCTTTTGAGTCTCAAATATTGCTGAGGACATTTTTGAATTTTCCTCCGTGTTTCAGAATTTCTAGGTATAATTTCCAAAATTCTCTTTATGAAACTTTTTAAAATTATAGTTTAATCCCTATTAGATATACCTCAAAAATTATCTCATCTAGGTTTCTAATGTTCCATCTAACCCTTAGTCACTTCTAAATCTCTTTTTTAATTAGCATAAAAATACTGTGGTAGTGACATTTGCAATGGTTAACAGCGCTTTTGATCCAATGAATCATTTGCTGCATAATGATATTTACACAACTTGGGTTAATATGCCATTAGGAAAGGGGATGCATGCCATAAAAATATTTGGTTGGATTTAAAAAAAAAACAAAGGAATACATGATTTATTTATATAATTTTTTTAATAAAAGATAATTTTCCACAAGGTCAAATAACAATACAAAGCACGTTAGCCCAGAGTAAAAGGAACATAACAAGCAACCAAGAAATATGCTTGTTTTGCATTAGTCAATGAAATGCACACCAAGTGTTTGATATAATTAATTCATTGTATATATATGCTACTAATGTCAGCATTTTCATTCTTTTTAATTACATCTATTTTAGACACTAATCCCTGTCAAGTCATGAGTCTTTAAGGTTAAAACTTTTTCAACAAATACGCTTCTTGAGATTCAAAATTGTATTTTTCTTCTTATACAGGTGAGGCCACTTACCACCTCAATCAACTTGTTAGTAGTCTAGTATTTAGTTTAACACTAATAAAGAAATTGAGTGTTTTATATGACTTGAAAAGATAACTTACCTCTGTTGCACTCCTTCTACATTGGAATAGAGCTCCACTTGAACAGAAGTCTCACACGAAATTAATAGTCTCAAACGACTCATAAGGTGAGTTGACGTGAACTTCTTATACTTCTATTGTTTTTACCATTTACATTATCTAGTGTTGTTGATAAACTAATAGTTCATAAATTGCATTTTGTGTGGGAATGTAGCATTCCACTTATTTTTTCGGATACATCGCTCTTTTACATCGTAACTTTAACGCTACTACAGCAGAAAAAAATAAAACTTCAAAAACACACCGAAAGAAAAGAATAAGCTCCATTTAAAATCATGCTGCCTTAGTAGAAAAAAATAACTTAAAAACTAACCATGGTTAAACCAAGTGTGAAATTAATTGAATAAAAAGGTCTACCATGATTATTGGAATTGAACCCTATTTTTTTGGGTGCAATAAACCGTAATTCGCAATTCATATAACAGTTAAAATTATGATAATTGAGCCCTGGACACTTTCCAAACCCAATAATACAATTCGCCAATAGGCTTAATATCATTACGATTTGGAATTAAACCATCAAAATTTAACCCCATTTTGAAGCAAATTTCCTTACTCGAATAATTATATAATAAAATTTAATTATCATAAAATAATTTGATCCTAGTACTACTTAACTCCTATAAATACAAATTTGGGAGGTTATAGGGGCTCAGTTGATATAGCAAGATAATAGAGATGTCATATCTTGTTACATTTGAATGAGGTTTTTTATAGAGAGAGATTAGAGGGAAGGATCTAGTGAAAATAATATTTATTGGAGAAGATCTTAAAATTTAAAATTATTTAGAAGGACTAAGTTTCAAAATATAAATTTACAAATGTTAAATTACCCTTAACAAAATTCCCTACATTCTCTCCTACTAGATCTTCAAATTTTATTTGAATTAATTAAAAATGATTTCAGTTTTAAAATAAAAAATAATTTACCCTAATTAAATTAAGGGAGAATTACAATGAGGTCCCAAAAAAATATAATTACTAAAAAAGTCCAAATAGCAATCTAAACAGTTTGTAATGTAGGAAATCACAATTTTTGAGACTTGTTTTATAATATTTTTTTATTATGATCTTATTGTAATCCTCCATTAAATTAAATTAGTCAACCTCTAGAGTGTGCCTTGTGGCTTCCATGGGTGAAGAGAAGCAAACAAAGGCCCATCGGGTGTTGAAACTGAAGGGAGTATTCTTTTCACAGCCAGCTAAATACATGCTCAAGGTGAGTAAGCTTGAAAATAGAGAAGACCCCGTTAATAAAATTATGAGTAATAAATACAATTTTTTCCAATGGAGATTTTTTTCACAGCCATAAAGATTCTGATAGGACAGAAGAAGAAACCTACCTGGATAACTTGATCAAAAAACACGTGAAATCCCCAACAATTCCTAAACTTGCTTAACTACATGTGGAATTGAACAAGTGGTGTCAATTAAATGACAGACAGGAAAGCATGAGTCATGTAACACCTCCTTTATTACTATATTATGCATCAATTGGAACCATCACAACATATTTTCTAATGTTTACAGGTGAAAATTTTCAATTTCAAAACTTTGCATTCAGATCTGTCCGTATACTATTCATCCGAATTTAGGTCAATTTTGAAAATACATAACTAAATCTATAAAAATCGAAATGATGTTATTCTAATTTCTATTTAAAGCTTGTTATGTCCTCTATGAAAAGAAATACTCATTGGACCCATATTCATATGAGACAGAGCCAGAAAATTCGACAAAGTGTACTGTTCATATGGTAAATTTTTGAATTTTTAATATTTTAGCCCAGTCTTGGAAGGGCATAACTCTTAGCACAAAACTCCAAATTTAGTGATCTACTTGATTTAAAGCTAAAAATGAGATCTATTTTCCTGTAAAATCTCAGGTCCGAATTCTATCATTTGCTTATTCTTTTATGTACCACAAATTTAGCCTCATTTAGGATATTTTTATCTCTTATTCTTAATTATTTTGAATTTTATTTCCTTTTTCCTCTTTCCACACCTTTTAGACATTCCACCATTCCATATTCTAGCATTAGGGCATGTCATGAATGTTAGGATTAAGGTTTTGATGATAACAAAGTAAGGAATATGTGTTTTAGTATTTTGATCCATCATCTGATCGATCAAGGACTTATCGATAACTTGATAAATACTATTTCTGTACAATCAGTAATTTAGCAGAAGCATGATCGATAACCTTATAGATAATGTGTTGATCGATCAATTGATCGATCATTGTTAACTTAGTTATATATAAAAGTCTGCAGTAAATTATCGATCACTTAATCGATAATCAAAATGATCGAACATCAGTCAGATAAAGCGATACAAATCTGATAGGCATTTATCGATCACATGATCGATAAATGGTTTATCGATGAGAAGACAGATAAATGATAATGTGCTTTATTCACTCTATGTTTTGCCTTAGTTACCATTTATCGATCACTTTATCGATCAGTGATTTATCGATAATGTGATTGAATATTGCTTTATAACCCACTCTACATGCAGGTTGTTATCCAAGTGGCTTATTGATCACTTGATCAATCAGTGGATTATCGATGAAATGATCAATCATCGGTTTCTCATTTTTAATTAATGGTCTTTTCGATCACCAAATCGATAATCAAATTATCGATAATATGATCGATCACTACACTTACCTGTATGCCTTGTTTTTCACATAACGTGATCGATAAATCAGGTCTTTGACTTTACAGGATTAAATCTCTTTGTTCTATTTTATCGATCACTTGATCGATCATTTATTAATCGATCACCTATTCGATAATTTACAAAGTCTGTGTTTTCATTGAATATATTTTTTTTTATCGTTTATCGATAAGTTTATCTATCATCTATTTATCGATAAAGTGTTCGATCATTATTCCTTCAAAATCTATTTTCATATCACTTTGTTTATCGATAGCCTAATCGATCAACAAGTGTTCGATCACTTGTTCGATCATGGACTAATTTCAGTAAAACTTCAATCAGTTGCGATGTTTCTCAAAATATGTTATCTATTTCATTCGAGCTTTTCTCAGCCTTCATGTTTGTTTTAATTTTCTATTTAAAGAGTTTCAGAATCAAAAGAGACCTTGAGCTTCCTTTTCTCTGCATACCTTTATGAAGTCACCGTTTCCTTTTATCAATCACTTGATCGATAAATCAATGATCCATCACTTGATCGATAAACATAGTTATTTGTGTCAAAAGTTCTCATTATGAATAATCGATAACCTGATCGATCAACCAGTCATCGATCATTATTTCGATCAAGGATGTCCATTTATCGTTCAAAACATTTAGCTAATTGATTCTACTTTTAAATTATGAATATTCATCTTATCATTTGTTTGGTCTAATCTAAGTCTTACTCTGTAACGAGAAACTTATTGAATTAAAATTACAAATTACGAAGAAAAACTCAACGGCTCTCCAACAGTTGTTTAGTAGCCTGTAACCTACCATGTCAGAAGTATTAATGGTGAGAATCGTTGCAATTAGGAAAACACGCAACCGAACTCTCAATGGCTAGAAGCTCTTCCGTCTAACAGTTATTAAACTACCTCAACTATAAAGGCACGAAGAAGCATTAAATGAACAGATTGAATACACGAGCTACCCTCTGCTAATTATTTACTATTACATTCAATATTCTGTTCTAGCATATACCGAGCTTCAATGTTTCTCATTTAATTACTTTGTGAGAGAGTTTGTATCTATCATCATAAATCACGGTCTGTGTGAAACTCAAGAGTGTGGACTCTTAAGAGAGATTGTAACCTTATGGGTAGTAAGGGGGAGTGATTGAGCGAATCAATTGCTGTACTACGGCACCAAGAGCCTGATTAATCTTGGAACATAGTGGAATACTCAGAGGTTCTCTGAGGACTGGACGTAGGTCAAGTGGTTGAGACCGAACCAATATAAATTCTGTGTCCTCTTTTCTTCGGTGAAATCTCTCTAACTCACACTCTCTATTTCTGTTAGCTTATTGTTTTAAATTCATAAGATTTTTATAACTCATCCAATTCACCCCTCTCTTGGGTGAGACTGCCACTAACAATGAAAATGTTATTTACATCATATCATCATCCAAAATTCATTACAACTTAATATAAGATTCATTAAAGCATTACCTAACATTTCAAAATATCATGAATTCCATAATGCTCCTTCATCCCAATACCATTTCTTTGCCCTTGTCATTGGATAAACCATCCCTTATTTGGTATATAAATTAACATAGGAGGAATGAGATTTCAAGAAAATCTCAGTAGCAATTGAACTATAACTATCATGTAAATCAAGCAAGATAAAATGTGACATGTTATAAACTTTAAGACATCCTCAAACCACATAAAATCATACTTAATAAGGCTAGGAGAGGAATATCAACACTTCCACATTGGTATAATTCCATGCATTTGGCCAAAGCACCAACCAAGGTCATTCAAACAACCATAACCACAACACAAGTTCTTCAATCCAAGCAAACGACATAATCACATTATCAAGCAGCATAAATAATCAAATTGTAATTCAATACTACCTTTTATCACTTGAGAATTTTGATCTCCTCAAGGGGTTATGATTCCCTTGGTTCCTCCTCACAACACCTATTGATTCAAGCATAAATACAAGCTATATTAATAGCTAAATAACTTAAACACAACACTTTAATTATAACCTAATATTTTCCTCATTTTTCTTTGATTTTTAACAAAATTGTTCCTCCTTTAGAATCAATGATCTCTTGGCTCAATCCTACAATATTTTTCGTGAGGAATCCAAATATCCAATCATATTTTTAAAAATCAAACTCCTTCTCTCTCAACTCATAGTGGCCGAATAGGGGGGTATATAACTTTCAAAAATTTTATTTTTGATTCCAATGATTTTACACACTTTCCTTTAGTATATCCCTACACAAAAACACATTTTAAACCCATTGAAATCATTAAATCAATGCAAAATAAACTGCTACCCCATGTACTGTTGTTGGCTGAATTGAACCTAAGGGGCCCTAAATTGATTTTCTTCCAAAAACCACTTCACACACCACTTCAAAAAGCTTATTCCACTTGGCATTTAAGGTCTCTATCCTTCCCTAAATATCCTTCCCTAAACAACATATTTTTAAACTAAAATGGGGTAGCATAACATCTTGGGATTTCATGTCAAAAACTCTTACTAAACTACTTAAAACTTAGGCATAACAAAGCTTATGCATACCTTGATGATCCCTTGATGAAAGCTAGCTAATTCCTTGTCTAAACTCCCCACAAATTTTGGTTAGAAGGTCACGTTTTCACTTGAACAGAACCTCCCTTTATTTTCCAATTTTTCTACCATTTTCTTGCATTTTAGGGGGTATTTATAGGCAAATAAATTACCATTTTCCTCTGAATTTTGGATGCCTAAAATGCCCATTAATAGGTGAGTTGGCAGCCATCAAATGCAAGATAACTTCAGATCTATCCAAGTGTCCCTTTTACTAGAGTTTTCCAATTTATCACATGAAATAAATGGGTTTTATTTCAATAAAATAATGCTGTCCAAAAGATACACGAAATTAGGCCTTAATTGGGCCTAATGTGGGCCCCACAAATGGCTTATGATGGTCTAAAAAAATGGCTCACAAAGCAAATTAAAATCTCAAACTATTCCGACACTTTATCAATTACTACTCACTAGTAACATTCCATAATTTTTCTAGACCTCCAAAAATTTATTTCTCTCTATGATAATTTATATTTTAATATAAGAGCATGATCTAAAATTTTTAGAATTTTTTGCCACCTCTAGATATTTATTTTGAATTTTCTCCGGTTAGGCCTCTATTGATGTCACTACAGGAAGATAAATTTCCTAAAATTAATTCCTGAGATTCCAAGGTCTAAAACTAATTTTATAAATTCAAAAAATATTTATATGATTTTTTTCATATTTTTTTTTGAATTATTGAGGCCTCTAAATAAAAATAATTATTTTCTTCAGATTTCTAATATTTTCCAAAAAAATCTCTCTTTATGAGAAATTCTATAATAATTTACTTTCACAATAATTCCACCTGTCGGGCCTCAACCAAGATTCCAAAACCTCTAATTTGTATTTTTCTCTTTTTTCAGAAATTTTCTAAAATTTTTCTCAAAATTTCTCGTTTTACCCTTCCTAGACCGATAATTACGACAATGCCAGCCCGGACCTTATCAGGTTTTATATTAAAAGTTATTTTGTCTTCCCATCTAGTTTCTGCATTGGCTCTCATCAAAATTTTTAACTTTTTATATCCAAGAAAAATTTCTCAGGATGTGACAAGTCAAGTACAATCCTCCGTGCATCACCGCTTTACTTTATAGCTGTCTCTTTCAGAATTATATCTAATGCTAGTTTGCCTTTTGAGATTTGTAACGGTTGTGCACCCACATATTTGAATCTGAATTAACCTAGATTATGCTTGCAAAGATAATGCAGGGATCTCCTATTTATTTGACATGAAAAAAAGAAGATAGATTAATGGAGAATTTACAAGCATGCAACATGGCAAGTTGTACGACAGACCAAAGATATAATGTTCACATGTATAGATTCACCGGTGGTTGTCCTAGTTTCTAATATAATTAATTATCTGAATATATGCTGTGGATGGAATCTAAGTTTTGCAAAGGCTTGAGTAGAGAAATCAGAAATAAATGGGCAGCAACCAACCCACTTTTCCCAGTAACATTCACTAGTCTTCTGGAAATAAATTTGGTTGCACCAATTTGGGATATAGAATTAGAATGATAAACGATGATAGCGAATGAGATTGAGATGAAGCATTTGAATATCAACTTCACTAAAGAAAACAACGCATTGCAAGAAGCAGAAAATGTTGGTTCTGATAAGCCCGACCAAAAAAGAACGCCTGTATATACTACGCCACATGAATATTCTTAAAGTGTTATATTAAATATTGAACTCAATATGAAAAAATTTTCATGATGTTATGAATAAAAATGAAATAGAGAAGAATCATATAGAGGAAGAGAGGATCAACAAGAGAGAGTATTTCTCATTCTATTCAAGATTTACTAAATACATGATACATGGCCTCTATTCATTGGCATAGGTTTACATCTTTTATAGAATCTACAGATTATATAACAAAAAGAGATAATTACGGAATATGGAGATAATGAGAAATATTAGAGATTATAGGAGATAATGGGAGATATATGAATATTCACAAGATATTATTATATTCATAACACTCTCCCTTGGATGTTCAATATATATGAATGTGCTTCGTTTAAAAACTTCAACTAGATAAAACCTTGTGGGACAAAAACCCTCCGAAAGAAAAAGAGTACATCATTTATTGATATACTATACAATGCTGCCTCATTAAAAATCTTGCTAGGAAAACCCAGTGGGACAAAACCATAGACGAGGAAAAAAGAGTACAGCGTGTATCAACTCTCCTCTTGGCAACATCAGTTGACATCTTTGAGCCCACAAAGTCTAATGTAATGAACAAGCATTTCAAATATTGTAGTGAGATAAAAAGGTCAAATATGAATTTCATAATCTTCTGAAAATCATGAGACGAATAGTCTTCTTATGGTTTATCCACATGTGGATCATACTGTGATCTCTTGACATGAGGATCAAACAAGAATACTTTATCTATATAGCCATTAAGATTAGTCTTGGGTACTTTCAGATAAAATAATGTCACCTCCACGGTACCCATAAAGTAACAAAGAATATTTTTAACTCCATTCCAACATCTTCATGTTGATAAAGAACTATATTATGCTAATCAGCAAATGATATATCAAGTTCAGTATAGCTAGATATATAAATGCGTCAGTGATACTAAGATATGGTATTTCTGGATCAAGTGTTTATTCATTACCTTCTGAAGGTCTAAATCGATTTTTAATCCATATCTAAAGATCTTGTAACTACTAAAACACATAATGGATGTTACTTATCCACATAATAGATGTGACTTATCCATATGTATTCTTCCCAAAGCTTTCATTTCAAACCTTTTCTTTAAGTAATTCACAGCTTTTGAAAACTCATTAAGAGTTTCGATACTATCATCATAAATAATACTAATAACAAACTCATTTTGAATCTTTTCACAAATAGACAAGTTGGAATATATTTACATTATTCCTTCGGTCGATATTAACAACATATGCCTCACATAGAGACTTGATTGAATAGTGTTATTGAGAACATAATTGTATGCTTCTAGAAACTTAAATCCTTTAAGGATTTTTATGCATTATGATCCAGATCTGTTTATATATCAGATTGTTTGAATTTATACAAGGATTTATATCCTTCTGGGATTCACATATAATTTCACTATAAAGTGAGTCATACATTATAATTATACATTTCTAAGACGCACATGAAAAAAATTTCATCTATTACTAAACTGCCAGATTGATGAGACATGTAATTTAATCTACCACAAGACTTTACTTCTCTTTTTATTGTACAAATGCCTATTTACATAATACTAGCATTACACTTTAAGTGAGTGGGTCAGGAATATACAAATCCCTGTTACATTGCGTCTTTTCTTTTCTGTTGGCCAACCATTTTTTTATCTGTACCTCATGATAAATTTATATATAAGATCCTCATTTGATCACGTGATATCATCAATAAAATTATTGTCGAAAATTTTATTCCTTTATCGGTCCCTTTTTCTTTTATGATATAACATATCGATATCTTTTTATTGCTTTTAGACACTTAGTCAACTAGTTATGTTTTAACCTCTTTTGCAATTTATGCCTCCTTAGTGTGATCATCATGATCACTTGCTCCCTTTTCTTTTCTTTTGGAACCGATTATTGTCACACTTACTACTAGAACGACTTAAAGTTTAATTGGAACCATTTTAGACCATATTGGATGGTTTTGAGCTCAACAATCTCTATTAGGATGTTACTTTTCGGATTTATTGTTCACTACACATTTTTCAGATTTCAGGTCTAACTTTGAAAAATCATAACTAATTCTAGAAAAATCGTATGGAGGTGCTCCAAAATTCTATGGAAAGTTCTTTCAATGCTCTTTAAGGGGGAAAAAATATTCAATTGGACATATCCTTGGCCAATTCGTACAATTTAATCAATAAAGATTACTGTTCATTTGGTAAAATATGAAAGTTCCAAATTCTATGCCTCAATTTTGGGAAATTCGTATCTTCTTGTGTACACATCTAATTGAGGTGATCTACCTCTCATTTTAAAGTCTAAGATGTGTACTATAAGTCTACCAAATTTTATGGCTTAACTCATTCATTTGATATGTCAAACTAAAGCTTGAAACTAATTGTTCCAAGACCTACATTTTATCCTTTCTCCTTTGCTTGCTTTAATTCTTTTTATTTTTTTTGGCATACATAACTTGCATTTACTCTTTTCTGTTTATGCTCATATATTTTCATACATACCATAAGCATTCTATGCACATAAATTGCATCAAGGCATTCATAAACATAATTTACGACATAGGAGAATTATACATTGAATATAAACTCATTCATTAATAGCAATAATTCTCCACTTTCTTCTCCTTGCTTCTCATGCAATTATTACCCATCAGTGATTGACCTAAATGGTTGGTTAGGGAGGGGGTGAGATTTAAGGGAATCTCAGTAGCAAACAATACTATATTAATCATGCTATATGGATGCTAATGCATTACACAACTTATTTATTCTCTTGTTAATTAGTGACATATTAGCATGCTCAAAGCTAACTTCTCGATGTATGGCCATAGAGACATAATCTACTCATCATGAATAACAATTATAGCAGCTAAAACATGTCACAATAACATTTAAATAACATGTACACAGCAACACACAAGCATACAACATCAAGCAATAACAATAGGTAAGTTTACTACCTTGCACCTCAAGCTTTCCTCTTACTTTTCCTTTAACTCTCTTGATTTTCCAACCATGCGGGCATTCGATCAACATCACCAAACACCCTCTTAGATGTTCCAAGGTTCTAAACATAGTCACATTGATCATACAACCTATTAGGACCCAGAGATTAAATAAAGTTCAAGACTAACCTTCTTGAATTTAACCCTTTTCGCTTAATTTTTAGATTTATGCTCTAGCTTTGTTAAAATTGTTTTCTTAGGCTAATCCTACATAATTGTGGCCAAGAAATCCAAATATCTACTTAAATTTATAAAAATCCAATCCCTTCCTATAGATCTCATTTTGACCAAATAGGGTGTCTTGGAAAACCAAATTTCTATTTTCAAATTTAATGCTTCCAAGCTTCCTTTCTTAGTGTTTTTCTACACCATTTCAGCATTTAAACACATTGGAAGCATCAAATTAAATCAAATCTAACTCTAACCCCATTCTCTCTCCTTGGCCGAATTGAATCATCATGAATAGGGGTGGGATTTTCTTTTCAAAACTCACTCAAAACTAATCAAAACCTATCCTTTTCAACTGTATAATCTATACTTTAAACCCTTGATTAAACCCTTCCATAATTTTCAAAAATTTGACAGAATCTCCCCATGAAAAATGGCTATCCAAAACTACATAAAGTCATATATAAACAGCCCACAATAATTAATAAAGAGCTTATGAGCTTACCTTGGTGATTTCTTGAACTTAAGTAGACTTTCTCTCACTAGAAATAGCTCTTTCTCTCTCTAAATGCAAGAGCAACATAGTCTCACCTATGGTTCCTTGTTTGGCTGAAATGTGAAGGGTCTTGGTGGCTATTTATAGCCAAAACTTTAGCTTGAATGGACTAAAATGCCCTTGGTGGCTAATAGAAAGAGTAAAGTCAATTTTGAAACTTTAACTGCACTTTTACATCATCATTACATATCTTCTTGCATCATCCTTATATCATTCTTCTAGAAAGTGCCAAGTGTCACAAATGGGGTGGAGGAGAAGGGAGATTAAATCCTAGCTATTGGATCAAAACTTAATCCTTAAGTTTTCTCCTAATTTACTTGGTCCATGTTTCTCTAGCTTTCTTGACGGCCTTCCAGAACTCAGAAAATTTACCTGTCTACTTTCTAAATTCTTTTTTATTCTAAAGAATATTTATAAATTTTCTCAAGCTGTAATGCTTCCTTCAAGCCTTATATAAAAATCATTTACTAAAATACCCTTTTATCGGTATAATTGACTTTTTAATTTATTAAAGCCATTCCACTGGCCTTTTGGTTACAAGACTAATTTTATAAATTAGTACAACCTTTCAACCATTTAATCTCATTTTTGTATATATTGTTGAGGTCTTTTGCTATTTTAAATAATTAACTCAAACGTATATTTATTACCGGCCATAACTTCATAAATTCCATTTAAGCTGCCTCATGGGTATTTTTGTCATATCTCTTCACAAAAGAGTCTTAAAATATTATTTTCCATTTTTGGGATTTTCTTGGAATTCTCTGTATGCTCTTTCATTTTTACCCCTGTTGGCCGTAACTTTCGGAATTTACAGTTTAGTCCTTGCTTAGACTTAATTTCATACAACTATTTTTTTGTGGTTTCTATCTTAACCTTTAGCCTGTTTCTAGCTTCTTTTCTCTTTCTGGGCCCTTGAGACTTTACTGGAGCCTCTAACTTTGATTATACTTCAGCCCCTGAAAACTTTTACTTTGCAGTTTAGTCCTTGAAACTGCTTTAACTTCTTTTCTCATCTTCGGGACTTCTGCTCAAAAAGGGCTTAGTAACCTACCTTTTTTAGGTTATTTCTAGAGATTCTAGGCCTAAAAATTGAGATGTGACAATCATACTCTCATGCTTCTAGCACGTCATCAAGAATAGGAGCACTTTTAGTTAGAATATAAGAATTAAGAATTTCATTTAGATCAGTAATTGTATCTGGCAAATATTAATAATATTTTATGAATGCAATATTTTATGAATTTCTAGTTCATATTAATATATTTGAGGATTTATGTTTAATACTAAAAATGCATTCTATTTGTTCTCTTTTCTAACTACACATTTTCTCCCCCTCATATTAGGAACATGCAGTATAGGTCTCCCAAATCCATAAGTCTCTTTTGGAAATATTATTTTGTTTCATTTAGAGACAAACAAGAATAAGAAGATTCTTATGCAACAGTGATCCCAACTTACCTTTAATATCCATCTATGTGCATTATTGCTGTTGAATGATACATATTGCATATTCTAAGATGAAAAATGTTTGGCTCTTGACCAAAAGCCCATTATAATGGGAGAATTCACAATATATTGTTGGTTTGATGCATTTATGTACAAAAATATATAAAATTAATCATCCCAACACTCAAACGGGAATTCTATTCTCATAAATTCTGGTCTAACTACTTATAAAGGCTTTTACTAAGCATACAAACATTAGCAACGTGATGAACAATCACTAGAAATCTCAACGAGGATCATATTGATTTCATAATCAGGAACTTACGTACTCAATATAATTATTTGAACATATTTGCAAACTTCAGGTTGCAGATTAATGATAAACATCTGTGACCATTTTATAGATGCATCTTTCACTTATAAAGTATTACTTTGGTCCACATGGTATCTAAATGGGCTCATATATAAACTTGATACATTATATACCTACACGGATCTGATTTTACACACAACTAGTGATGTTCTCTTATTTAGTTCTTTTGAGAACAAATAACATATAAAATTCTTGAATCATATATCATTTTTAAAGAATCTTTTGGTTCTTTAATAAATGACAATGCACATTTTTCATGATATTTTGCATCATTATGATCTGGGATGATCTGATCAGTCATGCCAAACTATAAATGTATAAACTTCTGGTTTATTGTAAAATTATTCTCAATTATTTGTAAACTTCTTATTACCATGTCATATTATTTATTTTTCATCGTAATATTTCACAAGAAATATGTTATCAATTATGGATCTTATCTTTAGAATAATAAATCATGATATAGCTCTTCTAGAATCCATGGTTGAGCCACTTCCTAAATAAGACATAATTTAACATAGGAGGAATGAGATTTCATAGAAACCTCGGTAACATTTGAATTACAATTATTATGCAAATCAAGTAAGTTATCATATGACATGTTATCACATCTCAAGACATAATCAAGCCACATAAAATCATGCTTAATGTCATACTAAAAGAGGAACATCAATACTTCCACAATGGCATAATTCAAAGCATTTGGCCAAAGCATAAACTAAGGTTATTCAACCAATCCATGCCACAACACAAATTCCTCCATCCAAGCAAATAACAAATCACATTAAACAAGCAAGATTAACAATCAAATTATAATTCAAAACCACTTTTTAAATACCTGTCCAATTGGTTACTTCAAGAACAAAGCTTCCTCTTAGTTCCTCCTCATAATGCCTATTAAATCAAGCATAAATATAGGCCACATTAATCCCTACACAAAAACATGTTTTAAAGCCATTGGAATCATCAAATCAAGCCAAAACAACTCCCTTCAGCATGAACAATGATTGGCCGAAAATGACATATAGAACCCTAGGTGCAATTTCTTCCTAAAACCAATCCATACACCATTTAATCTTGCTCATTCCACTTGATTATTAAGGTTTCTATCCTTCCCTAAGCATCACATGGCTAGACCGAATTTTACAGCATTTTCCCATGATTTTCCAAGTCAAAATCCTAATCCAATCAATGTAAAACTTAGGGATAATGATGTTTAGACATACCTTAGTGTTTTCTTGGTGCAAGTTGGATGATTCCTTGTCCAAAACCCTTAAGATTTTCAGCCAAATGGAGCTAGAGCTACAGTGACAGAGTCTCCTCTTATTTTTCTAATTTTCCAACATTTATTTCTATTTTCCAAGGGGTATTTATAGAAAAATCAATCTGCCCTCTCCCTTCCTCAATTGGCCAAAATTTGGGACACCTCAAGGGTGTAGGTGGCAGCCATCAAATTCTACAAGGATCACATTTAAAACAAGTGTCCATTTTTCAGATTTTCCACACAATTATCCCTTAATTTTATTTTTATTTAATAAAAATAGAGGGACATGAAAGTCTCATGAAATTAGACCCTTATTAAGCTCAATGTGGGTCTCACAAAAGGTTTGGACTGGTCCAAAAAATGACCCACAAACCAAATCACTATTTCAAACCAATTTGAAACTTTATCTGTTACTATTTACTAGTAACCTTCCATAATTTTTCTAGACCTCCAAAAATTCATTTCTCACCTCTAGGTATTTTCTTTGATTAGGCCTTTATTAGTAAATCTAAGAGGAAATAAATTCCCTAAAATTAATTTCTGAGCTTTTGAAGGCCTAAAACTAATTTTATAAATTCAAATAAATATTTAAATAAATTATTCATCTTTCTCCCAAATTTATTGAGGCCTCCAACTATTTAAAATAATTATTTTCCTTCAATTTTCCAATAATTTCCCGAACAACCTCTATTTACTGGAAATTTCATAATAATTTGCTTTCACTGAAATTTCACCTTTCAAGCCTCAACCGAGTTTTCAAAACTTCCAATTTATACTTTTTCTATTTTTTGGAAATTTTCTAAAAATTTTCTCAAATTTTTCCATTTTGTCTTTCCTAGACCGATTATTATGAAAATGCCAACCCAGGTCTTATTGGGTTTCACATCAAAAGTTGTTTTATCTCCCTTTCTAATTCCTATATTAACCATCATTCTAATTTTTAATTCTTTATAGTCAGGTAAAAATTTTTGAGATGTGACAGATTTGATGTCTTAGAGCTCTCTACTTCTCACTTTCTCACATTCATGTTACTTCCCTTGATCTTGATGTGACTGCAACTGGTCCTATCCGTGCTAACATGCTCCTACTCTCTCCCTCGCATTCTAGAACTTTCGTGTAGCAGATGTATTTTCTGTGGTGATGATCTAGATTTTACTTGGATTTGCTCTCTTCTCCCTTATGCTTGATTTGATCCTGTTATATTGATTGGATTGATGGAAACTTCTTATTGTTTGGTTCTGATTTAGTTTGAGGGTTCTTGGGGGATCAAACCATTACTATGCCGAAATAGTAATATTTTTGGGTTCAAAATCAATTCCTGATTGTGATAAATAAAAGCTATTTGAAATTTTTTTTATGCTTCTCACATTTGAAATCATTTTGATTTTTGAACCATGAAGTATTAGTGATCATGGCTGTGAGTGTGCTTTATTATGCTAGGTTGGGGGATCAAACCATTGCTATGCCAAGATAGCAATATTTTTGGGTTTGAAATTCTTGATTGTGATAAATAAAAGCTATCTGAAATTTTGCTATGCTTCTCACACTTGAAATCATTTTTTTTTAATACACACATTTGAAATCATTTTGATTTTTGAGTGATGAAGTATTAGTAATCGATGGCTGTGAGTGTGTTTTATTATGCTATCTAAATTTATCACAAACAATATATATTTTGGTAAATAGATTAGTCAAAACAAAATATTTTGGTTAACTTGATTAATTGGATTCGGTCGTGTGTATAAAACTAGTTCTATTCGGTTTTTCAGTTAACTAGAGCCAATTCCCTTTTCAAATTAACTAGAGCTAGAAGAAGCATTTTAGTTAAAAGATCAGATAATACCAATAAAAATAAATAAAAGATCAATCAATTACCTAATAAATAACAATGTGAATTTCAAATACATCTCACAATTCCACTTTTGAGATATTCCAAAATAAGTCTACAATTTGAGTCTTAAAATTTAAAAATACTACTAAATTTCTTAGCAA